>NC_047657.1:16315410-16467736 GCF_902201215.1 Prunus dulcis | reverse complement strand
TATGGTCCCTCTTAAGATTTTGTTGTCGTGGTTCTTATTGTTTTGTAATCTTATGTCATAATCCAAAAGCTCCCTGGGAAATGCTTAGGAGTTTGATCTCCTTTCAGGGTGAGCTCTCTCTCACGGAATGAGTTTTCTGATGTTGTTGTGCAGGACAAGTGATTAAGGGATGGGATGAAGGTATTAGAACGATGAAGAAAGGTGAGGATGCCCTTTTCACCATCCCTCCTGAGCTGGCTTATGGAGAGACTGGATCCCCACCAACTATCCCTCCCAAAGCCACATTGCAGTTCGATGTTGAATTGCTATCGTGGACCAGTGTCAATGACATATCCAAGGATGGTGGAATAATTAAGAAGATCTTGAAAGAGGGAGAAAAATGGGAGAACCCAAAAGACCTCGACGAAGTTATAGGTAACTTTCTCTTTAATGCTGTTTCTATTGGCTTGTGTGCTATCTATGATCGTTGTCTATTAACTGCCTTCCGCTCCTGTTCTTTATGCAGTTAACTTTGAGGCTCGGCTTGATGATGGAAAAGTTGTTGAAAAATCTGACAGAGTGGAATTCACTGTCAAAGATGGTATCATTTTCTTGTCATATATATATGAATTCAGTTCTATTTTTTTTGGTTGAGAATTTGGTTTTTTAATGTTCTCATAATCTTGTAAATAGGTTACTTCTGTCCTGCGTTATCAGAGGCTGTTAAAACAATGAAGAAAGGGGAGAAGGTATTATTAACAGTGAAACCACAATGTGAGTTGCCTTGAGCCATCAGCCTGATATTATATGAAATATAAAAATGACCATTATGTTATGATCTAATATTTGCCTGCGTCTTGGTTCCAGATGGATTTGGGGATAAGGGTAAGCCTGCATCTGGTTATGAGGGTGCCGTTCCTCCAAATGCCACTCTTCACATCACTTTAGAGTTGGTATCATGGAAAACTGTCTCAGAAGTGACAGATGACAAGAAGGTTATTAAGAAGATCCTGAAAGAAGGGGAGGGATTTGAACGTCCAAATGAAGGGGCTGTTGTTAAATGTAGGTGTTAGCCCATTGATTTCGGATGAGTATTTTACAATCTATACCAGGTTAAAAAGTTTTTAAATAGTTCTCTGATTTTGTTGCTGGCAGTGAAATTGATTGGGAAGCTGCAAGATGGTACGGAATTTTTGAAGAAAGGTCATGCTGAAGGAGAAGAGCTGTTCGAGTTTAAGACAGATGAGGGTAATAATAATGCGAAGTGCTTCTTTTTTACCTTTTGTTTTGTTCTTTTTGCCTATAGTGGTACTGAGTCAATGATTGTATTGGACAGAGGAAGTGATTGATGGGCTTGATAGAGCTGTCCTGACAATGAAGAAGGGTGAGGTAGCACTCCTGACCTTTGCACCAGAGTATGCATTTGGTTCTTCAGAGTCCCCACAGGAGTTGGCTGTGGTACCTCCTAATTCGACAGTCTACTATGAGGTTGAGCTCGTATCTTTTGAAAAGGTGGGTCAATAATACCGCTCAGATTATGTTGTGCAACATATCCATTGGCATCAAATTATTGAGATTGTGTGTTTTTCTCAAGTAATTTTTGTATTATTCTTTTCGTACCTCAGGATAAGGAATCATGGGACATGAATACCGAAGAAAAGATTGAAGCTGCTGGTAAGAAGAAGGAAGAAGGGAATGCACTGTTTAAGGCGGGTAAATATGCAAGAGCTTCCAAGAGATATGAAAAGGTAGGATGACAAATGTTGACTCATGAACCAGATGATTGGACTTGAGCTGTTATGCTCACTGGAGCTTTTTCCCTGCAGGCTGTCAAGTACATCGATTATGATACTTCCTTTAGTGAAGAGGACAAAAAACAGTCGAAGGTGTTGAAGGTTGCTTGCAATCTTAACAATGCAGCTTGCAAGCTGAAGCTGAAAGATTATAAACAGGCTGAAAAGTTGTGTTCCAAGGTCCGCAATTTAGAACTTAGAAATGCTTGGAAGTTCCCTTTCTGTGGTTGACTTTTACAGTTACGAACCGACTATTTTGTGCACAGGTGTTGGAAATCGAGGGTAGAAATGTGAAGGCCCTGTACAGAAGGGCTCAGGCATATATTCAGCTGGCAGATTTGGATTTGGCTGAGCTTGACATCAAGAAGGCTCTTGAAATAGACCCCAACAACAGGTTTTGCTCCTTCTCAAGTGTCCTGGATTCTCTTACAGTATTTTGTTTGATGGAGAAGTTGAAATGTTCACACTTCTTTCTACGTTGAAACAGGGATGTGAAGTTGGAGTACAAGACGTTGAAGGAGAAGATGAAAGAATTCAATAAAAAGGAGGCCAAGTTTTACGGCAACATGTTTGCCAAATTGACCAAGTCGGACTCTCCGGATTCCAATGTAAGTAGTATTCTTCTAGCCGGACATTGTTTTCAATTTTTGATTCGAACAATTATCGTTTGGTTGCAGTTGCTGGTAGTGATTTCATGATTTCTGGGTTTAATAGACTGGTTTTGATTTTGGCTTTACAGAAAACAGCAGCTAAAGATGCTGGACCCATGAGCGTAGACAGCAAGGCATAAGGGGACTGCATCACATAATCGGCTCGCAGCTTCTAATTGTGTCATTAAGGAGTAAATTCCTAGCTTTTTTAAATTCTGTAGGACTACTTGGTCTTGGCGCAAAGAAGTTGTAATGGATGATTTACTAAAACTGGATTGTTGACATTGAATTTTATAAGTTAAATATTTTTCAATATACCTTAGTTATGTTGCTTTAACCATCAATGCTTTTGATTTCTTTAATTTGAGTTTATCAGAGTTTGAAATGCTTACAATGCCAAAAACCGTGGAATTTGGACAAGCATTGGCAAGCAGTTGGAACCGCTGAGGTTTTGGGTTTGTGTACGTCATGGTCCTGAGGTTTGTCTAAGCTGAAAAGACCAGGCTTCAAATTACATATAAATGAACCATATACAATAGCTTTTCTTGAAGAACAAGGAAAAAGTCCTCTCAACAAAATTTCAAGCTGATCAAATCAAATATAATTTCTCATACACAATTTGTTAATAGCAAAAATAAAGAATAACAAATGTGATGATCTAACGACGCCAGCCTTTGGCACAGGCAACCAATTTTACATTGGTATTTTATACCAGACAACCAGATGGGCCTGGAAAATTGGATCCATTCCTACAAACTAATCTTTAGGGCCCCTTTCCCATATCTAAAACAATGAGACAAACTTCAAGAACTGTGGCTTGGCACCAACAATGATACATACAGTTTTGGATTGAGAGTCTAGTTACCGTCTACAGGTTCGTGCCGAGCAAAACGAAATTGCTTCTATCAGGGGAGTCGGACTATCGGAAATAGCAGGGAACTGAGGGTTACAGCTCTGTCATCATCGCGCGGTATGGATTTCAAAGCTCTGATCAAAGTACCCGCCCCATGGTACATTCCGGGAAAGCACTCAACACCACTATAAACCATTACTCGGAGGAGGTCAGCTCACCTGCTCTCCTATCAAATCAAGGCCAACAACTAGAAAGGTGATCCCTTGAAATAGTAGGAAGTAGAAGTGAATTCCTTGGGCAGACAGCAAGCTTCTTGCTGAAGCAGCCAACAATACGAAGGCAATTACAAGTTCCTTCCTATATAATCGATTTCTTCTCCTCTTCCCAGTTTTCTTAGAAGTCTCTAGTTTGGTCAGCTCATCAAGGCCTGATTCTGAGGCTGACCTTTGAAGACCAGTAGTTTGCACTAGCGGCTCAGACTCCCTTTCAAAAGCAACTAAATCTGTCTCGGATGACCTTCCCAGTTTCTTTGTAACTATCCACTCATAAGAAGTTCCAAACTGAAACAATCCTGATATCATGGCATTAAATTTGGTCACTGACATGGTATTCTCGAAAAGAAGGTAGGGGACGATAAATGGGAATGAGCGTGGTGCAGGAAGAATATTCAAGACAGACATAATTCCAGGGACATAACAAACAACCCATGCTGGTAGCTGAGCTTCTGGTAGGAACATGGTCAAGGGAAGAATGATGCAAAAGAGAGTGAACGAATAAAACGGCAGAATAAGCTTCCGAAGGAGGAAGAAGAGAAATATCAAATTTGCTTTCTTGGTCAAACTCACCTGGAATGAGAAAACAATAAAGGTTATGTTCATGTGTACTTATATTGGTAAAAGAATTTGTACCAAAGTCAAATTTTTTCTGACTTGAGATTTAGATGACCACAAGAGCGTATCTTTCTCATAACAAAAGGCAATGCACCTCAATCCCTTTCTTAATTTTACAGATAATCAAGTCTTTTTACACAATTTGTGACTTAGATATCCTACTATTAAAATAATGAATAATATTCTTCTAAAAATTAATGAATATAAAGGAACTTCTATACCTTTGAACGGAGTATGTCAAAGAAACACACACGGAATAACTGCATTGGACCAGAATGCCAGCGATGTTGCTGTTTCTTGTATGCCCCATAGGACTCTGGAAGTTCACAAAGGCACTGCAAAAGCAGCAAGTTCAGCAAACCATACAAGGAAGCTTTAAACTATGTAAAGTCGAAACTTTGACAATGGAAAATATGCACACCTTGACATCATTCAGATATATGAACTTCCATCCACAAAGATGAGCACGAACAGCAACATCCATGTCTTCGACAGTCGTTCGTTCCAACCAACCACCACATTCCTCAAGGGCCTTAATCCTCCACACACCAGCTGTACCGTTAAACCCAAAGAAGTTGATAAACACCCCATTGACCTGTTGTTCAACTTCAAAGTGGAAGGACAAGTTTATATTCTGCAGTCTGGTAAGCAAGTTCTCATCCTTGTTTACAAAAGACCACCTTGTCTGGACCAATCCTAGATCATCATTCCCCTTCAAGAAAACAATACAAAACCCACTTTCAATCCAGCAAACAAGGACTTGTGAATTAAGAAGTGAAGTTGCAAGCAGCCTAGATGATTTAAGTATTGTGAACTTCATCATGCACATAAGCTGAGAGTGTAAATGAATGGTCCCATTCTCTATAGTGTATACTTGTACAAAACTCCGAAAACACCAACGGATCAATCAGAATAGTGTGTTCTAATACAGAGTAAAAAATTACCTTGAAATAAGGAATGGTTTTCTTCAAGAACTCAGGTCCCGGCTGAAAATCTGCATCAAAGATGGCCACAAACTCATAATTCTTAACATAATCGCAGCTCATAGCAGATTTCAGATTCCCGGCCTTATACCCTGTGCGCATAAGCCGATGTCTGTACAATATGGGGACACCCCGTTGTTGCCACTTGCTTACTTCCGCCTTGATAAGCTGTTGAACCTCTATATCATCGGAATCATCCAAAACCTGCACAAGCATTCTCTCCTTCGGCCAGTCCTGAATACAAACCGCAGCAATCGACTGATGGTACACCTGTTTGTCGCCCAACAGAAGCACATTTCAATACTAAATGAGAGACAAAGGGTAGCTAGAAGGCATAACAGAAACACTAGTAATCTATCAAGACCAACATTGTAGCATTATATCAAAAGCAATCAAATTTAACAATGCCCGGTTCTAACTTCCAACTTATGTTTGTAACTAATCGAAACGTATAAAATGCCATACAAGGCTCATGTATCACTCTTATCATTTTATGAAAAACAATAAAAATTGAAGCTTGATATTAACTAGTAACTAAAACATAAATAAAAAAACACATTAAAGGAAATCTAAACGGTGTCGTTGGGGATTAGAAACCTACATCATCTTACCTCCCTCTCGTTGCACATAGGGATCTGCAACAACACCATGGGATAATCCTCCACATTCACATCCTCAGTACTGTTCCCCTCCTCGTCCTGATTCGACGACGACGTCGTTGGGTACTCCATGACCGCCTTGGGCTTGACTCTCCGAAACTTGATCCAGAAGCATCCGAACACCAAAGCAATGCGATCAACAGACTGAATCAGAAAGAGCACGATGCAGAGATTGGCGAAGCTCTGCAATGGCGGCGCCAAGTAATTGACCCGAATGTGGAGCCAATTGGCGTAGAGAAGCTCCACGAGCTCGGCTGATCTCACCGATGGCGGACTGAAATGCCACCCCTTGAAGTAAGCCACGAGCTCGAAGCAGAGCAGCAGGAGCACGACGATCAGAAAAGCCTTGATGACGCGGTAGAGGCGCGACGAGGACGAATCGGCGGGGGAATCGGGCGAGGTGACTCGGCGATTCGCGGTGCGGAGGAGGACGAGGAAGGAGCTGGTCACGGAGGAGAGGGAGGCGGCGATTTGCTGAAACTTGAGGAGGTAGACCCAGGACAGCTGGCGGGCGCTTCGTGAGCGGTCTTTCCCTACCGTCCGATCGGGCCCGGGGCTGTGGATATCGATGGCGAACAAATGGCTTGATTCGTCGGAGAGGAGGAGGTCGTGGTTGCTCTGTCTCTGCTTGTTCCACCATTCTTGAAACTCATGGTTTTGAGCTCGAGACATTAATAAATTAATTATATATATATGTATTTCTTCTTCTGCTTCGTCTTCTTCTTCTTCTTCGTCTTCTCAGATCTCTGTTCTGTGTGTAACGACTAAATGACTCTGTTTCTGTGTGACGCTGAAAGAGGGGGCCTTTTTTGCGCTAAATTTAGTAAGAGACTTGCCTAAAAGAGCCTCTCAGCATTTTTCATTGATTTTCTTACTTCGATTGTTTGTTGAGAGAGTGGGCAGGCCATGTGACTTTTCGCACTTTCTTTTCGCACTTTCTTTTCATATCTACATTTTGCTCTACCTACGCGATAATTATGGTGCTATTTTAGGAAATGCTTATTTAGAAAGCGGTTCTATTTATAAGCGCTTTTAATAAAACAACGGGTGATAAATATCAAAGTGATTTTTTTCAAAGTACTTTTTAACTTTTCTACTAAATGTTTTCCTAAATAGTTTTAGTTATCTTATATATTTTATAAACACTTCGAAATCGGTACTTAGTTAAATCATTGTCTAATAAAGATATTAGCATGTATAGTAATTTATGATTGAGAATGTTAGTTACATTTCCTTTTTCATGTTCTCTTCTACTTTCTCATATTACTATTTCATCTCACATAAATATAATAAATCGTCTCATTTTTAGGTAAATTGTGTGTAAAGAAGGAATTGAATTTTAAATGCATACATAAGGAAATCCGTGTGCAATGAAACATCCAAGCACGATCTTTGCCCCCAAAAAAAATTGATAAATTGTTAATCAAATGATTCAATTAGCTTGAATTGTGCAAATTATCACATATTATTTGGTCAAACAAGCAACACATCTAGTTCATAAAACCAGGCAGGGATTGGTCAAATAAGTGAATAAAACCAAAGGACAAACGACAAACGACTGATTTTCATCTTCCAATTCCATTGAGTAAAGACAGAAATCAAATGATCCCATGACACGACATTTGACACCTTTCACCCAACAAACGACAACCTACGGAAACAAACAAACACAAACAACTAAACTAACCGTAAATGCCAATTTGTTTGGTTTGGCAATTTTGGGTCACTTGTACAAATGGGCCAGCAGCCCACACACCCATAACAATGAACCCAGATCTCAACTTTTCCAATCCAAACCGTTTGGGTTTGTTGGGGCCTAACTAGGAACAACCTGCAAGCTTGCAGGCCCAAAGATCTGTTTGGGTTTTAGAAAATTCAATTGGTTATGTATAATGATGACCAGTATATCAACCTCAAGCAGATGGGCAGCACAATGGAGTGGTTGGGGCTTTGCTCCTCCCTCGGAATGGTCTTGGGATTGACTCTCTGCATCGACGTGCATGTGAGTAAGGATTTATCGACCTTTTTAATAGGAGAGGACTTCAAAATATATATATAATGAGTCCCATCGTTTTATGAATTCTACAATTTAAAATCTTTATTTCAGACTAGGGAGTTCTCTTTCATTGAATTCTTGTCTACTTACTTGATTTTAAATACAAGTTTGTTTTTTGAATTCTACAATTTAAACTCTTTATTTCAGACTAGGGAGTTCTCTTCCATTGAATTCTTGTCTACGTGCTTGATTTCAAATACGAGCGTGTTTTATGAATTCTTGTCTACTTGCTTGATTTCAGATAAAAGTTTGTTTTATGAATTCTATAGTTTAAAATCTTTATTTCAGACTAGGGAGTTCTCTTCCATTGAATTCTTGTCTACTTGCTTTATTTCAAATACGAGTTTGTTTTATGAATTCTACAGTTTTGTTTTTGTTTTTTTGTCGGAATCAATCATATCCATTCAAGGAAACAAACAGAGAATACAAAGGCAAAAAAGGCCAACTAAAGGAACAAATTGCCACAAACACAGAGAAGATTAAACTAGAATCAGTACAGTCTAGTATAATAGTCTTTCCTGTCACAAAATCAAACCAAAATACAATACAAAGCCCCATCTTCCGCAAAGGGGACGGAGACCTTATCATAATGGCCACAAAGGAGAGAGTACACCACCACCACACAGGTCAGCATTGCTGCATACAGTGACCCGCCGATTTCCACCAAAAACATATATTCCCCAAAAATCGAAAACACATCAGCCCTGGAACGTTCCTCCTAAAGTCACCTTCTCCATCACACCTAAATCTGCCAATGCATCTAAGAGAAAACAACAACCAATCACAACACCAAGGTATATACCAGAAGACCGACACCAAGAGAATGAAGAGAATTGGTGCAAGCACCAGAGCAGGAACCGTAGCAAAAGCTCTAAATACAATCCGGAAAATGAGTGACAAAGCCCTTATAGATATGGTTGTTGTATCCCAAAGAAGATTCCGTATCCAAAAATAGGATGAGAAGTTGAGGAAGAAATAAATCTGGTTGAAAGGGTTGTTTGGTGGAGAACGAATGACACAAAATTGGCATGAGACATTTAATCTCAGCACAGAGTATAAGGCGCAAGCATACACAACAGAGGGAGAAGCACCCAACTCTCAAAGAGAGCCACAGGCACAGCCAAACAGGCTCAAATTGAAAGAAGACTAGCTCCACCAAAAGCCCAAGACATGGTAGAAGGGGGATAGCAAAATGAGAGAAAGAAAACCGAAAGAAAAGAAGAAGAAAAAAAAACCAAGAAAATCGAAAATTGCTCTGTAAAAACAGAGCAGCTCCCAAGAGGTGGAAGATGAAAAGGCAGGAGAAAGGGGACGAATGAGCAACCTAGAAAAGAAAGAGAGAGGAAGATGAGGAAATAAAAGAAAAAAAACCAGAAAAAGAGGAGAGAGGGGGGAGATTGGATTATGGGGTGTAAAATTGTAATCAAAAGAAGAATGTTTGATTACTTGCACGTTTTCTCTTTACACTGTTAAGGGTATCTATACCCAAGTTTCCTACAATCAAGAGACTAGTAAAGGAAAGCAAATCATGTATAATCAATTACATATAATTTGGCAAATCACTCAATCCCAAATATATTGGGATTTAGTTGACTTCTCAACACTCCCCCTCAAGTTGGAGAGTGAATATTGTGAACTCCCAACTTGCATACCATAGCCGAAAAATCTTCTTTTCCCAAGGCCTTCGTAAACACATCTGCTACTTGTTGTTGAGATGAAATATATCTTGTAACCACTGTTCTGTCCAGAATTTTATCCCTGATAAAATGACAATCAATTTCAATGTGTCTAGTTCTGTCATGGAACACTGGATTGGCAGATATGTGCAGCGCAGCTTGGTTATCACAATGTAAAGTAGCTGGTCCTGGGTTTGGGAGTTGTAGGTCTTGCAATAGATAACGCAACCAAGTAATTTCACAGCAAGCACCTGTCATTGCGCGATATTCAGCCTCTGCTGAAGAAAGAGATACTGTTTTTTGTCTCTTTGTTCTCCATGAGATCAAAGAATTTCCAAGAAACACGCAATAGCCACTTGTGGACCTTCGTGTGGTTGGACATCCTGCCCAATCTGAATCACAGTATGCCGTCAACTTCATCTCATTTCCAGCAGGAAAGAAGAGTCCTTGTCCTGGTGTACTTTTCAGATACCTCAAAACTCTCATGGCGGCATCTAAGTGTGGCTTGCGAGGCTCATGCATGAATCTACTGAGTATGTGTACTGAGTAGGTAATATCAGGTCTTGTTATGGTGAGATAAATCAAACGTCCCACCAATCGTCTATACTTTGTTGGATCATGAAGTATCTCACCTGTATCAGAAGAAATTTTGGAATTTTGTTCCATGGGAAAGCTTACTGGACGTGCTCCCAAAGCTCCTCCATCTTTAATAATGTCCAATGCATATTTCCTTTGACAAATAGAAATTCCTTTCCTGGAACGTGAGACCTCAATGCCCAAAAAATATTTAAGATCACCAAGGTCTTTGATCTTAAAACGAGTATTAAGAAATCGCTTGAGAGCATCAATGGCAGGCAAATTATTTCCTGTAATCAATATGTCATCAACGTAGATCAAAAACAAGGATTTGTGAAGGCGACATACCAAATGCTCCCCCTGTCGCCGAAGACCAGGAGGAGGTGACATGTAGATTTCCTCATGTAGATCGCCATGGAGGAATGCATTGTGGACGTCAAGTTGATGCAAAGACCAGTGGTGGGCAGCGGCAAGAGCAAGAACACACCGAACAGAAACCATTTTGGCAGTAGGAGAAAATGTGTCATGGTAGTCAAGACCTTCAGTTTGAGTGTACCCTTTGGCCACGAGACGAGCCTTGTAGCGCTCAATGGTGCCATCGGAGCGATGCTTGATTTTATAGACCCATTTGCAGCCAATAGGTTGCTTCCCAGGTGGAAGAGAAGTGAGGGACCAAGTCTGATTGGATTCCAAAGCGGCAAGTTCAGATTGCATAGCCTCTTGCCAGTGGGGATTAGAAACAGCCTCTGCAAAAGTGTTAGGTTCCACTGGCCGACTAATATTGGCAATGAAAGTAAAGTGTGATGGTGAGTAACGGTGATAAGAAAGGAAATTAGAAAGGGGATAACGAGTACCTTTGGTGCGACATGGCAAGGAGTCCGACGATTGGTCAAGCGTGGGTAGAGTAACCTGTGAGCAAACATAATCATGGAGATGGGCTGGTTTAACCTTATGGCGAAGAGAGTGGCGGATGGGGGCTGGTGGTACAGAAGGAGAGGAAGGTGGTGATGGGGCTGGTATGGCAGTGGTGTCCGAGGGAAAAATGGGGGCAGCGGTGTCGAAAGAAGCCGTGAGATCGGGTGGGGTAGAAGGAGATGGAGGATGTGGTGAGAGTAAGTCAGGAGATATACATGGAGGAGATGACAAATCAGATAAAGGAAGAGGTAAAATAGGGGGTGGAGGTTCCGTGAGAGAGGAAGAAGGGAGAGTTTGGAAAGGAAAATGACTCTCATGAAAAACGACATCACGACTGGTAAAAAAAATTTTGGTGGTAAGATCAAATAATTTGTAGGCCTTTTGACCGAAAGGATAACCGAGAAAAACACATCGCTTGGCTCTAGGATCAAATTTATGGGAAGGTTGGACAATGGTGGCATAGGCTAAACAACCAAAAACGCGGAGGTGGGTATAAGAAGGAGGTTTATGGTACAGCTTCTCATATGGGGATATCTTGGATAAAAGGGCAGTGGGTAGACGATTGATCAAGTAAATGGCGGTGAGAACACATTCTCCCCAAAAAGAAATAGGGAGATTGGCCTGAAAACGTAAAGCCCTAGCCATCTCTATGATATGTCGGTGCTTGCGCTCTACAACACCATTTTGTTGTGGTGTGTAGACACAAGTATGTTGAAAGATAACCCCATGTTCGTGAAAGAAACGACGCATGGAAGAAAATTCACCTCCATTATCAACGCGTATTTGTTGTACGTGAGTATTGAATTGTGTTTGGACAAAGGCAAAAAAGGATTTAAGCAAGTTCTGTGTTTCAGATTTATTTTGCATGAGAAATAACCAAGTGAACCTAGTAAAATCATCCACAATAGTTAGAAAATAACGAGCCCCTGAAAAAGATGCAATTTTATGTGGCCCCCAAATGTCGCAATGAATAAGAGAGAATGGTTTAGAAGAGGAAATAGAACTTAAATGAAAAGGTAAGCGAGTTTGCTTTGCCAAGGGACAAACCTCGCAAGCATTATTTGAAAAAGGGAAATGTAAAACATTCTTAGCTAAAAATTGTAAACGAGAAGATGATGGATGGCCTAAACGGCTGTGCCAGAGGTGAGTTGAGGCATGAGCATGGTTGCAAGATGGTGGGAGAAGGGAAGGCTTGTCTGACACCAAAGAAACCAAGTAGTAAAGACCTCCTTGCTGTTTACCCAGACCAATCGTCTTCCTCGTAGCCAAGTCCTGCAAAATGCACCAATTAGGAAAAAAAGAGATGGAACAATGAAGTCCTTGTGTAAGTTTGCTTACTGACATCAAATTAACTTTGAAGCTAGGCACATACAAGACATTGTTTAAAGAAAGAGATGAGTTGAGAGAAGCATTCCCAACAGAAATAATAGAAGCCTTTTCACCGCTAGGCAATACAACTGGTGGAATGGAAGGGTTGTTATTTGTGGACGTAAAAGAATGTGAGGTGGATGTAATATGATCTGTTGCGCCACTATCAATCAGCCAGCGGTGTAAAGGTAAAGGATAATATGACAAACCTGCAGAGTTTGCTTGTGGCTCTTTCTTATCATTCATCATGGTAAGAATCTGCTGATACTCACTGTCAGATAGGTTGGGCATGGCAGACTTCAATTCTTGCATAGTGGGATTGTTTTGCACGTGATTGGCAGAGGAACTTGAGCCTTTCTTGTTTCGGTTGGATTTGTGCAGTCGATGCCCAGGAGGATAGCCATGAAGTTTATAACAGGTATCAATTGTGTGATGATCCCGATCGCAGTGAGTGCAGTGAAGAGGCTTACGATTAGAATTCGAAGGTCTCTGGTGTTGGCGAACAGCCATTGCAGCAGGTTCCAAGGTAGTATGAGGAGTCCCCAGTTGTCGTTGCTTCTCCTCTTGGGAAATTAAGGAATAGATGTTGCGTATGGATGGTAGGGGCTGCATAAGAAGAATCTGTCCACGAGCAGCAGCATATGAATCATTCAGACCCATGAGAAATTGCATCACCCTATTCCTCTCATCACGTTCAGCATGATCTTTCATGGCACCACAGGTACAAGTCGGCACATCACTGTATGATGCCAACTCATCCCATAGTCCCTTAAGTCTTGTGTAATAAGCGGCAACCGACATTTGATCTTGAGTAAGGGAAGCAATGTCACGTTGGATCTGGAAAATTCGAGGAACGTTGCTTTGAGAGAAGCGCTCCTTCAAATCTTCCCATATATCATGAGCAGTGTCAGAGTAGATGACGCTATCAGCTATGTCTTGATCAAGGGAATTCAAGATCCAAGATAGGATCATATCATTGCAACGTTGCCAAAGAGAGAACTCATCAGGATCGGTTTTCTTTGAAGGCTTCTTGACAGTGCCATCAACAAAACCAAGTTTGTTCTTGGCACTCAAGGAGATTCGCATGGAACGACACCATGTCCCATAGTTGTCTCCATTCAATGGTTTGGATACAAGAACCATGCCAGGATGGTCAGAGTGATGAATGAAAAAAGGGTTGGAAACTTCAGACTTGTTTCCATCCTTGGAAGAAGTTTCAACTTCTTTGTCATTAGCCATGGCAGAGAACTAACGAAAACAAAGAAGGAGGAAGCTGGGATTTTTGACGGTAAAGAGAAAAACAAGAGCTAGGTTTTCTCCTAGCTCTGATACCATGTAAAATTGTAATCAAAAGAAGAATGTTTGATTACTTGCTTGTTTTCTCTTTACACTGTTAAGGGTATCTATACCCAAGTTTCCTACAATCAAGAGACTAGTAAAGGAAAGCAAATCATATACAATCAATTACATATAATTTGGCAAATCACTCAATCCCAAATATATTGGGAGTTCTCTTCCATTGAATTCTTATCTACTTGCTTGATTTCAAATACAAGTTTGTTTTATGAATTCTTGTCTACTTGCTTGATTTCAAATACAAGTTTGTTTTATGAATTCTACAGGTTTAAAATCTTTATTTCAAATCAGGGAGTTCTCTTCCATTGAATTCTTTTCTACTTGCTTGATTTCAAATACGAGTTTGTTTTATGTTCTTGTCTACTTATTTGATTTCAAATACAAGTTTGTTTTATGAATTCTGCAGTTTAAAATCTTTATTTCAAACTAGGGAGTTCTCTTCCATTGAATTCTTGTCTACTTGCTTGATTTCAAATAAGAGTTTTTTTCGGATTTCTAAATGTCATCATAGATGTCTACAACAAGAGTTCGACTCTTACTCTATTATTCTTCAAACTTCTTTAATGCAAATTAAGCAATTGTCACAAATTTACAAATACTCTCTCACCGATGAAAAATGTGAAAAGCAAGTAAAAGAAATGAAGTAGGGCAAGAAAATAGGTGAAGAAAGGTTATGTTTATTTTAAGGTTCCCTCATTTAAAAAAATCTTTATTGTTTGTATTTTACTTGTTTGACATTTGAGGTTTACTTCGCCACCACAAAACTTGTCCACCGTTCTAACTAAAGGAAATCCGGGTGCGATTGTGACATTTCAAATCTAACCAGATTTTATGAAAAGGAGATGGCATTAGATTCATTCATTCATTTCTTTCTTGATTAAAGTGTAATTTGTGTAATAAGAAAGAAGTAAGAACCTCTAGAAGAATGCAAGGGAAAAGAAAAAAAAAGAAAGAAAGAGAGACAAAACACGTTTACAGTTGGAGAGCATGAAATAATGCAATGGTTGGTGAAGCAAATGATGCTTGTCTTTCTCCCCAACAAAAGCAAAGCGAAAAACACCAAATGGCCAATCAAAGTTTCAAAAGGCAGGCCCTCTCTCTCTCTCTCTCTCTCTCTCTCTCTCTCCCTCTCCCTTAGGTGAAAGGTAAAGAACCCAAATGAGAACATTGGGGAAAATGGGGTGATAGAATAGTGACAACTTGGTTAATTCATAGGACACCTACCCTATAATAATGGGTCACTATAATTGCCCTTAAACCAACAAACCCACTTGTTGTCTTTGAGGTTTTGAAATCTCTCCAAACATTCTTTCTAGCGGGAGGGCTATAGGTAAAGGGTAGGGTCCCCTCATTTCTCTTGGGGTTTTTGGTTGCAAAAGCCAAAGCCATCTCGCGGAGACCCGAAGCTTTTTTCCCTTCCATTAAGGTCATAGATTTCAGGATTTGATTAGGACATTTCACCCACAGATTTGTTTCCAACAGCTAGCTTAGTAGAAGCATCATGCCAGACACATACAACAAATTGCTCAAATTGCTCAAATATCAGCGGTTGATATTCAAGAAAAACAAAGAACAATCCAGACCTTCTCTTTTGATAACCGAGAGAAGAGGGAAATCGAACTTGCGTCATATTTTGACATTGAGAATAAAAGTACTGTTAAACTAATAAGCTGGTAAGTTCTCGTGAAAATAAAATAATCCATAAAATTATTAAAGCTTGAACTTCGATCATTTCTCTAGGGTAATTTAGATATTAAATACGTAATATCTAGAGTAATATAGAACTGTGTTATTAATTCAATTGTTTTGTTGATTCTAGCTCAATTCAGTTAAGAATATTGAAATTGGGTGCTAGACTGCTAGTGAAGCCTAAAGTGGCCAGTCCATGTCAAGTTAAGTCATTTCCCAAATTCTCAATCAAATTTGTAAAGACGAGGAACCTTAATCATGGAGAAACTCTCAATGCAACGAGAATCACTTTTTGTTATCCTCAATCAATAATACAATGACACATAAAATAACTTTTTTACATATTATTATATTATTGATCAAGATAATAAAATAATATTATCTCCATTACGAGTAAGTTTTTTTCCTTAATCAAAAAAGACCCACCCAAGCATTCGAAGAAACAACTGGATAACAATCAAGAAGAGGACAAAGTAAAAAAAAAAAAAAAAAAAGGGGGGGGGGGAAGATAAGAAAAATATCAATCATGTACATGTCTCCATGTAATTGGCTTTAAATTTCATGGAGACAAGACTGTCAGACTACAATTTTCTAATTGTAATTATTAATTTGCCTATCATTACAACAATTATATAATAAGATATGTAACTGTTGAAGTATGCTGTGCACCACATCCAAAGCATCTTTCTAGTAATTAAATTACACTAATCTGCAGACCAATAATAGACCCTTGAATTAAAAATAATGATTAAGGCTGCAATGCACAGATCTTTTGCTGAACCCAAAACTTGGATTTTTACTAACCACCTCTCAGAAAAAGATTAGTCTAAATTTTAAAGGGTATCTTTCCAAACCTGAACTCCACTACAAAACCCTTTTCTCCTGTTTTTCTATTGCCATACAATTTAAAAGTGGGTGAGATTATAAAGCTCTTTGATACATTGGGCCTAGTCAGAATCTCACCATTGCCAACCTGGGATTCTTTTGATGTTCTTTGCATAGTTGTATATCATAACTAAATATTTTCAATGGAGTGGTTCTAACTTCTAACTTCTAACTTCTAACACCTCTGCTGCTGCTGCTGCTATTCATTTTTCTATTCAGAATAGTAAAAAGGGAACAGAAGCTTCTGTTTTTGGATAACCTGTGAAAATTACAGATGCCCAAAATATGGCAGAAATCATGGTTGACCCCAGCTCAAAATTTATAACCAAATGTCTTAATCATTCAAATTAAGACTTTTTAGAGAGGAAGAGACCCCACTCATACAGCTGGTTGCAACACAAGTTAGAATCAAATCCAAAAGATTTAGATGCAAACTTTTAACAGTGCTCCATTGACATGACCTTTGTGGAAAATTACAAATGAAATGACAATAGACAAAAATTTCTCATTGAAATGAAATGACAAAGCTCTTCCTCTAATTAATTAGCATTTGTTATTTTACATGGTGCTGTAAGCAAAGACTTAATTTGCACCAGAATACAGAAATTTGCTTCTGGGATTTTACAGTGGATGAAAATTAGACAACAAAATCACATTGAAAAAAAGAAAGAAAAAGATGATGAAATTGAAGGGCAGAAAAAAATAATGGCTCTCTTTGATCAATAGACCTAAAGATGATAAAGGGCTTCTTGGTACCAAGCAAACGATAAAAGGCTCAGTAGCAGTCCATGCGATCTTCAAATTTTTATATCTTGTATATACAACAGCATCCCCTCTGTCCGTTATGGAAAAGACTGACAAAATGGTGGTTAGAGCTCAATTTTCATGTGGGATACTTGATTTGAACCTGCAGCATAAAAAAGTAGAAAAAGAAATTACCATTTATGAATTTATGATTCACAATTTTATACAGTAGGGATTTGAGAGGGTTTTTAACATGATTTTCTTACTCACCATCCAATTCTGTTTCCCTATTTGGATTTTGACCATACCCCATTTGGACAATGGTTTGCAGATCATCTTCACCAAATGCGGGAAACTGGAACAAATTAACCACAGACAGAGTTAGATAACTTATCAAACTACCAGAAAAAGGTACTTTTGGCTTGGAAAATTGTGCGAAATAAAACGGTAAAATAAATTACCTGAGGAATGCCTTCGCTGCTAAAACCACTGAGTGGAGGTAACTGCATCCCAAGGCTTTGGCATAGTGAGGTATCTAAGGGGTCCACTGCTCCATTAGAAATGTTGTTCTGTAGTGCTGGATTTTGCTGGCGCTGGTGGCCATAAATGGCTTGTGCCGAGGAATCTAATGGGAATATTGGATGTTGTGGCAAAGAGTTGTTTTGTTGAAATATCTAAAACCAGAAAAACCAGCAAAATCCCAATTCAGAAAAGTTTGAAAACATATAGAAAAAATATATATATATATACAGCCATTAACTTTGTTGAGAGAATAAATTATGAACCTACTTCTTTTGACATTAGAGCATCCATGTTGAAATCCAGCCTGGTGTTCACAGAAGCCAACTTCATAGAGAGGAACTGCACAAGAAACATGCAGATAAGGGAAATGACTTGGAATCTGCCATACAATTTACAAGCGTCCGACCTTGTTGACCTTTTTTTTTTCTTTCTTTTTTATCCATAAATGTCATTTTACCTCGACTTGACGTTGTAATGACTGAACATAATTTATAATCTCATCAAGCATAAGTGCTTTTCCAGTGACCTAAAACAAAAAACCAAAAATCAAAGTCATATTAGTAAAAAGGACACACCACACATTCATGCACCTTAAAAAGATAAAAGCTTGTCAGTAAAATTCTGCATTTTTTGCAGACCTTGTTACAGCCAGGTACAAGATCTTGAAGAAGCTTCATCCTTTCACTGATCTTCTCTCTTCGGACCTATCAAAATTACATAAACCCATGTCAGGATATTGACAATATAAAGATTTTGGAGGGAATTAAATTAAACTGAATTTAAATTCAACCCATAATTCTTACCCTTTCAGCTAAACTATGGCTGTCAGTGGCTTGACCCCTTCTTGCTCTTACATGAATGTAGTCCTTGGGAGGCTCAGGTGGCTTTGGACCAGTCTTGGTTTGCTTCTCATCACTACTGGTGCTTCCCTTTGCATCCTCCTCTGCTTTAACAGAGCCATTTTGATCATTCCCATTATTTTCATTTCGCTTGCTTCTCTTTGCATTAGAATTATCATTAAGTTCAGCCCCCTGTATCCAAAAACAAAAAAGAATAAACATTAAATTAAATAATGCTGTAATGTATGATCAAAGTAAAATGCTGCTTCGACCAAAAAAAAATGCTGCACAAATTTCAAAATGGGAAAATGGACAAATTTATAATTGTATGTATGTATGCAAAGTATGTACCTTTGTAGCAATGGGAGATGGGGATGATATTGGTGGAGGCTCCTTAGCTTTTCCCTTGGAAACTGATTTTCTTTTCCTGGAATTCAAATCCATGGAATTGGAAGCTACCAACCCTGTCTCCCCATTTGGGTTTTGTTCAGAAAGTGTTGATTCCTCTCGAGAAATGGGCAATTCATTTCGATCCTGCAGCAAAGAATTCATCTTTTCTTGCAGACCTGTCTGAGATCCAAGTGCCTTAAGAGCAGGGCTGCTCGAAACCCGAGGAAGCTTACCATTTCCCATAATGGCATTAGATCTATAAGGCAGCTCAGTATTGTTGTTGCTGCTGCTGTTGTTGTTCATTCCAAGTTGGGTTGTTCTGCCATTGAAGCTCCTGCTCCCAAAGCATGAAAATTTAGCAGCTCTTTCTGCAAATCCAGGGTCAGCTGAGAACTCAGCCACACTAGAATTCAAAGGCATGGGCTTTCCCATATTGGGCAGCTTTTCTTTCTTCAAATGATGATCCATGATGGGCAAGCTCAGCTTGGGAGGCGAGTTCAAAGGAGTGCTATAACATGAAGTGTTGGTGCTTGCATTTCCATTTCCATTTCCATTTCTACCCATGTAAGTATTCGCCTGAATTCCCAACAAGGACTGAGAGTGCGGCGAGATCTCACCGGAGCTCCCGATGTTTCCAAGCTTCCCTATCAACTCTCTGATCACAAAGCTCTCATTGGAGATGTTGGAATTTGATGCCGCCGGGGAAGACACCATTGAACTCAGGGCTGAGTCGAAGTGGATGTTCTGGTCGGCTGACTTGTCCCAGTTGGGATTGTAGAAGCAATCCGGTGACTGCTCTGATGAGCAATTCCGGTCTGCCGTGGCGGTGGCTTGGATGTCCATGGCGGTCGAGAACGAAGAACGCCATGCCGGCATTGAAGATGTTGGCTCAAAGTGAAGTGGTGGTGGGATTCCAGCATTTAGAAAAAACTCATTCTCCATGATATGATCAGCAATTTGTCAATCAGTATGAAAAGGCTGAAACTTTAAAATGTTGCAGCTAAAAAGATTGTTTCTTCTTTCTTCTTTCTTGTTGGGTTATGTGGAGAAACAGAGAAAGAGAGAGAAGAAAGGCTTCCAAAGCCAACAGGTTGGTTTGAGAAAGAGAAGCAAGAGGAAGTGAAATTTGGGGTGGTGGAAGATACAAATGTGGGGTTTGATATATATGATTGCAGATGAGAGAAGGAGAGTAATGAGTATGATGGTTTGGTGCATAAAAGCTTAAGCAAAAGCAGAGACAGAAAGAGAAAGAGAAGCAGAAAGGAGAAAGAGAGGGAAGGAGGAGAGGGGGAAGGGGGTGGGTTGTGGGGAGATTAAGTTAAATAGGGAAAAGAGGAGAGAAAATTTTCACCAAAAAAAAAGAAAAGAGAAGAGAGAAAAAGGTTAGTTTGACTTTTTGCATTTTGGGGTTTTGAGTTTTTTTTTTTTTTCTGGGCTAAAGGGCAGGGGTAAATTGGTAGTTTCACTTTGGCAACCTCCGGAAAAGGCGGGAAGAGGTGGTTGCCGGGCCTTGGACGTCAAAACACCTAAAATGTCCAATTGTCCAATTTCCCTCTCGAAGTAAACAATCCACATCCACTGCCCCTAGAACAAGGTATGGAAACCACTACCAAAGTTTTTCTATACTTCTTTTACTTTCTTTGTTTGCACGTATTCTTTTCATAAAGGATGTTCGAACTTGATTGCAAGTGAGCTGACTTATTGGCATACTCAACTGACTTAATCTACATTTGTTTCTTGCATGTTTTTATTTAACTACAAAATGAAGACAAATTTTTTTGGTAGTTGAAAGAATACACACGAGCATGTAGTGCATGTACACAAACCATAAGAACCATTTTGGGTTTGGAGGACAATTTTGGGTACAACTAATCATGGCTTGAATTGTGAAGGCTTTTTAGCTTTCCAATTCTAACTTTGTTTAAAGCTCTCGGACCTTTTCATGATTTCCTCCCCAACCAAATTGACTTGGTGATGGTGTTAGAACTGTGGGTCAAACATAATAGTTGTCCGACATTCAGATATCATAAGTCGGGTATCTTCTTAAATTGCACCTACGCCTAATAAGATAAACTTCGTATTTGAATACTTTTTTGAAAGCTCTCATATCTTTTTATGATTTTCTTCTCAAATAAATTGACTTGGTGGCGTTAAAATTGTGTCGAATATAATAATTATCTGACACGTTTTTTAAATTGAATATCTTCATGAATTACACCGACAACTACTAAGTTAAACTTCGCATTTGAATTCTCTCACAGTACTTCTAGTAGACTTTTATGTCTCCTTATGCTTAATCAAATAGAGCATAAATGAATTCACCACCGTTCATGGAATTGTCAAGAATCTATAGAGAAAATCCCCAATAACCAGGCACGTATGCTCATTGGGCCATTTGGGTAATTTGTGTTTTTTTTTCTTTGTCTTTTTATTTGGAAAAGGGGGGTGTTTGATTTGGGGGCCATTTGGGTACCTAAAAACAGGAAAATCCATCATCTATGACATAAGTGTTATACCTGACATTTGACGCAGTTTAAAATAACCTAACCTAAGCTTTGGCGGGGGAAGGGGTTAATTTCAATGTAGATATTCCCCAACTCCCTCTTGTTTATGTAATTTTTAAGAAACCCTAATTTTATATTCAGCAATCATTTGAGTCAACACAAGGGATTGTTTGGATTAAAAGTCAAAGTGAATAAAATGGATTCTGTTTTATTTTTATTGAACAATAAAGTTAATTTCGTCTACGTTCATGCTAAACCAAATTTTAATTGCTCATCTTGTGGAAAACATAAAAAGATAATATATAAATGTGTTTCTTCATCAAGGACTTGTTTATGGCTTGGTCAATGATTGAATTAAATGGGGCAAATGGGCGGTTTAGCCGGGTTTGGTCTGGTTCACATAACAGGCCAACTCTCTCTCTCTCTCTCTCTCTCTCTGTCTCTCTCTCTCTCACAGCTGCCCGACTATATGTTATGTATGCTTTTTGAATTGCTTAGCAGCTACCCACTTTCTAAGAAATACAAGAGAATCAGAAGCACTTGTTCCTACAAGTTATTTTGTGTATAGCTGTTTCCCAGCCTTGAGGCATTGAATTGAAACTTTTCCTACAGAGGCATTGAATTGAAACTTTTCCTACAGTTTTATTGATTATTATTGTTACCCTACAAACATTTGGCCACCCAATTTGGTAACTTCCTCATGAAAATACAGTCAAGTCCCGTCTACTCCATTGCACACTCTCCTTTATAATGGGTTTGTCTTATGTTTAGATAGTGAGATGTTACCCTAGTAGAAATAAATGTTTTGCTTCCCTATGTCGAATTAAGCTAACTGTATTATAAGTTCATATTCCAAGCTCAAATTAGGAGTTTTGGATTACATTATTCCAACTCGTCTAATTGCAGTTTTGTCACTCATAAAATATTAAAATTTACGAATTTTTCTGCAATATTGGCCTATTCATTTGCTCACACACACATATGTAAGAATAACGCGTGAAACTCACAGGAGACAGCCGTGTGCTTATACGTCAAAGTAATTCATCGAGTGTGTTGTGATTCCTTAATTGCAACATGAATGAGAGATTCCCCGGTAAACAAAGTCTCTGTCTTAGAAAAGTTTTCAAAAAGCAATATGAAACAAATACTAAATGTGTTTTAGGTCAAGTACTATGTCTTAATAGTTGTGACCAACCCAATCCATTTTTTGGATAAATTCATGTATCTTTCAAGTTTTTTTCCTTCTTTATCAGGCATCCGCGCATGTGTATCTTGCAAGTTGGAGACCACGTATCCATTGCTGGCTATCTATCATTTATGCATACAGCAAAAACCCTGTCTGGATTTAATATTTACGGTCCTAAAGTTTTCCTTCCATTCAACCAGACTCCATCTCTGACTACTTTCTGGTCACTTCTCAAAAAATTATTTAGGGCACGAAAAATATGCATCACATGAGATTTTGCCAACCCTCATGGGCCATGCATGCATATCTCCTCATTTATGAATGTCTTGCCCATCGATCTACATGTAGCCGTTATCATGGAACATATTTATGATGTATCTAACTACATGTATATATATATATATATATATGAGTGCTCTTATTTTCACCCACCTGTCTTATTTTTTCATTTACCTTATCTTTAAACTTTTAAAGACAAATTTAACCATATTGTAAAATGACTTAAAAAGACTTAAGGAAAAAAAAAATAGAGAAAAAAAAAAAAGGCATAGACTTTTCTCACAAACCCTATCGTTTGATAAAAAGAAAAAAAAAAACACAAGAAAACTACAACTCCGTGCTCATGATTCCTCTTATAACTTTTCAGTGCTCAGAACTTAATTCTCAAATAATTTTCTTCTCTTTTCTATTCATTCAATCAAATTGTTTATGAAGAAGAAATAACAAGAGAATCAAAGTTGAAGAGAACAATTTTGGCGAAAAAGTAAGGAAATCCTATTTGAACAGAATTTCTAAGATCTTTACGGTTACTTAAAGCATTGGGAGATCAGTATTTATTGGACTCTGATTTTTTTTCTTAAACAAATTAAAAATCTAAAAACTTGGGGATGAATCAACAATTCTACGATTTAGGCTCTGTTGATTACACAAAGAACGTTCCTTACAAAACCAGTTTGGCTGAGAATTTTTTTGAGGCATGAGAAGGTGAAGAAGGCTTTAGGGGTTAATGAGTCGTTGGTTTTTTAGGAATGCAATGATTTGTGGGGGATATTTTGCATGAAGATGTAATGAAGAGTGTGAAATACATGGTGAAATATTTGATGAAGGACAAGTCTTGTTGTACCAAAGGAAGTTTGATTTGAGAGATGGTGTGGTTTTCATTGAAGGCAGAGAGAGATGTATAGTAAACATGAGAGACAGAGAGAGATAAAGCGTGAGAGATGGAAAATAAGATACAGCAAAAATGAGAGAGATGTGTGGGCCGTCAGAGAGTGAGAATACGTGAGCAGAGAGAATAAAAGGAGAGAGGAAATGAGGTAATAATTAAAAGGGTATTTTAGGAATATTGGTGGGTGGAAAAAAAAGATTGTGTTTTTTAAAATTTATATGGTGGGTGGAATAATAAGGTGGGTGGAAATAGCAGCACTCTATATACATATATGGATTAATATGTCAACCGACATTTGAGAACATCAAATTAGTTTTGAATTAACCTCTGACCCTAAAGCTAATATAGAAAACAAATTTAAGGATTTAAATAATATCTATACATATATACTTATATATATAGATATACCAAGAGCTTCAGTTGATGGATCCCCCAAATAAACTCTTGTAGGGCCCACTTCGTATTGTATTTCACTAATCCAAACCGTCTATTTTTTAGATATTAATTCAAAAATCATCTTTACAAAAAAATCACTTGAATCCGATATTATTTGACCACTCAATTGAATTATTGACATTTTAGTATTTTCTTGAAGCACTGTGTTAATTGATTTTGTAGGAGACAATTGGATCTCGAAATGGTTTCTAATTTGTCTAATTTTTTGCAAAGATGATCTATGAATGAAGATCTAAAAAATAGATTATTTGGATTGTTGAAAAAAAAATTTATAAAGTACCCAAAACAACGTCACTCAAATAAAATTATTTAAAGAATCCTTCGATAAAAATGGACTGATATATTTACATATTTTATATATATATATATATATATATGTGGAAAAATCTTGGCACCAATTGCACTGGTTTGTCACATGGCCTGGTTTTACACTTGCACAATTGAAAAAGAAAAAAAATAGTAGTAGATATTTATCAATTTCGTGGCTTGGTTAACTGGGCAAATCCACCGCCCTAGTTCTCCACAAACAAGATTGTTCTTCAGCATTAAATGTTGGGAGGATTTTGGGTCAAATGTGTACCTATAAATAATTTTAACATGTGTGGAAACAATCACGTACGTAAGTTATAAAATAATATTATATCAATTTGCGTGTCGGTTTTAAGCCTTCACCTGTTTTTTCTTTTTTTCTTTTTTTTGTTGTTGGAAGCCTTCGCCTGTTTTGATTTCCCCTTCTGCATGGCTTGTAATTCAAGATGTCATATATTTCTCTTTTTCTGAAAAAAGATATCATGTGATTTGCATGAGAGTAAACATAGATATTTCTCGGGTTTTGTGTTGTGGTTGTGTTTGTTATTTTAGTTTTATCATTAAAAAATTAAGGCCCGTTTGGTATCTTATTCAAAAATTTTAACTAAAAAAATCATGATTTGTTTTTTAAAATATGAGGTTGAAATACATATTTTATGGTCTAAAAACTTGTTTGATATTGAACTTCAAACTATTTTTAAGATCTAAAAGAAATTGAAATTAAAATCAGAAAACTAATTCCCAAATTGAAATTAACAAGAGAGAGAGAGAAAAAAAAACTGTAAAACTTCACTTTTTTGGTTTTCAATAAGGCTTATTATCACAAAACATCCATGAGGTTAACGAAACTATCAGATTGCATCCTTAATGTTTTTTTGTGTCACTTATGGTCCTCAAGGTTAGTATGTGCAATCACAAATGGTCCCTGACGTTAGGGTCTGTCAAAAACTCTGTTAGTTTGCTATCGTGGCATACATATATATCACAAAACATCCCTGAGGTTTACACACTTATCACAAATGGTCCTTACGAATTTTTTTTTAAAAAATTAAAATTCATAAAATTTTGGTTTTCTTTTTAAAATTATTTATAAATGAAAAAACAATTTATAGAAGGATTTTAATCTTGAGGACCATTTATGAACCCTAAACTTTTAGTTT
This sequence comes from Prunus dulcis, assembly GCF_902201215.1. Lineage (NCBI taxonomy): Eukaryota > Viridiplantae > Streptophyta > Magnoliopsida > Rosales > Rosaceae > Prunus > Prunus dulcis. Next base: position 16,442,130 of record NC_047657.1, on the reverse strand, counting down.
TTTTTTCATTTTTAAATTTTATGAATTTTAAATTATTTTTAAAAACTTCATTAGTTTGTTGATGTGGCATATATATGGAGCCCACATCTACAATAATATAGTGTCACATGTATTTAAAATTTAATATATATTTTAAAATAATTATAATTCATAAAATTTTAAAAAGAAAACAAAATTTTATGAATTTTAAATTAAAAAAATTTCGTAAGGACCATTTGTGATAGGTGTGTGAACCTTAAGGATGTTTTGTGATATACATATATGCCACGTCAGCAAACTAACGGAGTTTTTGACGGAACCTAACGGCAGGGACCATTTGTGATCATGCATGCTAACTTTGAGGACCACGAATGACAAAAAAAAACATTAAGGATGCAATCTGATAGTTTCGTAAACCTTAGGGACGTTTTGTGATAATAAGCCTTTCAATAATGTAGGTGTTTTTTAGTTTTGTTTAGGTTTGTGCTTGGGCCTATCAAACGTGTTTTTTGAACTTTGAATTTAAAATTTGTTTTTGAGTTCATAAAATTGAATCAAAGTAAAATACCAAACGGCCCAAAACATTTTTTGCTGAAATTGGAGAGGTATGAAGTAGTGAGTACTTATAAATTTATATGATATATGTTCTTAGATTCCAAATCACTCTGATTTATTCATCCCTTTTTTTTCAAAAAAAATATTACCATTTAGCGTTTTCTTCTTTCCGAAAAAGACATTTCTTGGGTGGTGATCATTTCTTTTTTATACCAAACAAATTAAGTATTGTTATTTATGACTGTTTTTAGAAGTTCATATCAATCAGTTTCGCTAATCATGGTTGTTGGAAGGGTTGTCAATAAATATATTTTTCGTTTGCAAAATTTTAACTAATAGTACTAATTAAGTAAACAAAAACCCGCTTAGAGACGTTCTTAATAATTTATTTGATAGCAAACAAAAACTAAATTATATGTATTATTGTTGTTTTAGCCAACGGGGCCATATATAATTTCTATTTGTATATATCTAGCTTATACATATTTAATTAATTCAGAAACTAATTAAATATACGAGTTCTGTGTAATGCCAAATTAATTAAGTAGGTTTCGTTTCTAAACACATCAGGCACGTACTGCAGGCAAACCCTAATTGAATAGAAAGCTTGTGTCATTAATTTTTGTACATATTGTGTCCATAATCTAATCACACTTATGCAGCACGAATGAACACAAGGAATCATTTTGTACTAATTGGGCGGTGCCTTGTCTTTGATTGTTGATTGCATTAGTGTGTGTGTGTGCAAAGACAAACACACAACTTTTTATAATTTAATTCTCTAGTCATCACTTCCTATTTCAACAAATGCAATAACCGTGAAAATTTTACCTGATGTCGGTGTTTAATTTTTTAACAAGAATTTAACTCTCGTCTTATCTCTTATACCATGTTTTACCTGATGTCGGTATTTAATTTTACAACAAGAATTCAATTCTCGTCTTTTCTCTTATATCGGGTCTTACTGATGTTGGTATTTAATTTTAAGAATTCGATTCTCGCTTTTTCTCGTCCGGCGTCTTAGACCATCTTTTCGTTTAAAGGAGAATCACTAATTATGTGAGGAGGGTTATTAGAAAAGGAGAATTGACACCTTATTACTTGTAAAACTAACATACATAGGATAATGACAAAAGATAAGATAAGATAATAAAATGTAAGTATTGGTTTCTAAAGTTTATAATTCTTTCCAAATTATATTGTGTAAACAAACAAAATCATTTACGTAATGAATTGGCTTTGTCTTGCTTTTGGTCTGTCCCTTGTCTTGTACTTAGCACTACACACAGAAAGTAAGCTACATATAAAAATCAAACCCCAAAGTAAGTAAAAGAAATTAATAATAACTATATGTTAAACAAAATTAAAGAGCAGATGATGACCTCAGTTTAAGCCAAACACACGAGAGAGAGAGGGAGAGAGAGAGAGAGAGAGAGAGAGAGAGAGAGAGAGAGAGAGAGAGAGATTAGCTTAATTAATGGTTTACAGATGATGCTGGGTGGAGTGCTTTGTTGCTTATGTTTTTTAATTATTATAATAAAATAAGAATTAACATGTGAATTATTATGGACAGAGTAGACAATGTAAATTAAATTAAATTAAATGTTCATATTATATACACACACAGAGAGCACTTTGATAAATTGTCCAAAACCACAAGTGGTGAAACTAGCGGCGTAAAACATCCAAACCACTACAAATATATGGGTGAAAGAATTCATGTCCCTACAGCCTGCCTACTCTCGAGCCTGGCCTGGCATCATCTAGCTCACAATTATGCTAAGGCTAATTTTATATTTTATATATATAGTTATTCTTTTATTTGGATGTTCGAACGTTATTATTTTATAGATGCTATTATAAACAGACGTAAAGGTAGAGAAAGATAATACAAAATGCATGGGAGACTTTGAAAAAGGCCAAAGGAAAGAGAAATTTTTTAAAAGAAGCCAAAATTGGCAAAATTGCTTTTATTTATTTTTGGATTTCCCAATGAATCCTTTACATTTGCATGTATTTAGTTTGAAAATTGAGAGGTTTTTCTGTCTTTTTTGGAAAAAAAAATTTAACTTTTTCCAAAAGTGAATTTTGTGTGTGGCTAAAATCTAAATTTACTAAAATATACATAGCGTCCGCATAATAATAACATCCGGATACCCATATAAAAGAATTTACATATATATATATCAGTCCTGATCTCTTGAACCCCTGTAGTCCAAGAGATTTATGGTCACTCACCGTTGAATGTAAATTCAACGGTTGACTTGAATCGGGTAATAATCATTTATGTCATATTGCATTTATATATATCATTTTGAACCATTGGATTAATATCCAACGGTGGGTGACCACAATCTCTTGGACTCCTGTGGTCCAAAAGATCGAGACTGTATATATATATATATGTAAATTATATTTTGAATGCAACTTCTTTTTTTATATTTGATATTGGTGACTTTACGATATTGTAAGGTAAGCATGGGCTGGCTTTGCTCGACGTCAAGCCGAAATCAAGACCAAATTAATCAACTTATCAGAGTTATTTTTAAAATTTGATAATCAACCCAAGTCAAGCACTTGTCCATTGGGAGGACACTCCAACCGCACAGTTGATTTGGTCCGACAATTTTTTTATTTTTTTTTTTTTTTTTTATAAGTAGGATATCACAATTCCGGATATATATATATTTTTTTTTTTCCACAAAACAATCTTGGGCCAAAGAAAACCTAGACCCAAGAAAAAGCAAAGCCCAAATCAAACGTCATTTATATTGTCAAGGATAAATCATTATATGTACCCAATATATAAAAGGAAGTTCATCTTCATGGCTGAAAATCCCAAAAAGCACTGAGATTATCACAATTCAGTATTTGCAGAAAATGATAAAATAACATATATGGTTTTAGTCAAGTTAGCTAGAACGGATGTGAGTTTCACTCTGCACCTGAGTTTGAATTCCTTTCTCCGTAGTTTAGATTAGATTAAAATAAAATATTATTTATAAAAAAATAATGATAATGATAAAATATCCTTCAAAAAATACATCGACATTAATTTTTAATTTAAATTAGGTTTCCAGTTTCTTTTGTAGCATAATATTGGTTTATAATTTCTTAATTAGCCCAAGTTGAAGCCCATATCAATGTAGTGAAGTTGTGGATGCGATTTCCCAGCCCATAGAAAGCAACACGGTCTGCGTGTTGAAAACTTGATCCAGTGAGTGTTGCTTTGCTTTGATTTAGGTACACCAAGTTGGACCTAAATCTTTGTCAATTTGCGCTGTACGTGAAGTGGAGGTGAACCTTTGTAACTCAAAACCCATGCACTCTGAAATATCCATATTTGAATAGAAGCTAGGTTTTTTAGTCCATGGGAAATGAGAGATTCGAACTCGAGATATTTTTTAATATTGTAAATAGAAGTATCATTAATTTAATACTTAGTTTGGTGTGTTCAAGTTAGCTTAACTAAACTAAACTAAAACCAGAGTTTTAAGTACTTATCACGTTTTTCGTATGAGCCCACATTATCATCTACATTATATCCCATGGTGCAAATGAAAACGACCTGCGTTTGGTTTCTACTGATTATATACTAGGACGAGACGACATCGTTGGAAGCATGCACACGTAGAAGCGAGTGTGGGTTTGTTCACTATGGGGGATCATATAGGCATATATATGGATGTTGATTGCCCCCTTCTTTGTAAGTCCTTTTTGCGAATTACAGTTTGACACATATGCAAAAATAATTCATAAAAAACACATATGCAAAGATTTATACACAAATATCATGTTGTTATTGACAGGAATATATGAACTTTTGCTTACATGATAAGAAGGGAAGTGTTTTCCTATCGGTATAATGTCGAAATCATGTTGACATATTGTGGAAAAATCAAAATGTATGGGGGCCATCACTATGATGAAATCTAGACTATAGGTACTGACTAGGTACCACAATACACTTTGGCATTATTATTTAATCGTGGACCCATCATACTCACAATCATTTTTATATCTTATTACAAAAGACGTGGCTCATTGTATTGGTGGGTTCTACCTCTATTAGAAAGACGGTATAAAAATGTGTTAAGCCTAGCATTATCTTTAGAATATTCTGTGCTTGGGAGTGCAAAATGTTAACACTCTAATACATGCAAGTTGTTTTGGCTAAATTACCCTTTTGGTTCCTGTAATTTAATTTATTTTATATTTCCGATATTTCGTTAATTCAATTTTGACATGTAATTTTGTTTAGGTAGTTATATCAATGCATATTAGGGTTATTGTGAAGAGGAACAGACGTACGGATGATTTGGTACACATCAATTACATACCTTAACAATCAGGAATTATCCATGCACATGGTTGCCGACTGTAATATATTATTCTATCACTATTCCAGAATGAGTACCCCATTTTACTTGTTACTTTTCTTCTAGCTGTTAATTTGCTAAATCAAGTTCACCCTCAAGCTGTAACAAGTAAAATCTATCAAGACAATCATCGTGTCATTTTACTTACGCATATATAATACTTTTTCGTGAACCAGTCGAGTTAAACTGCCTACGTGGAGCTCGTGGAAAGTTCCAACTAAACGATAATAATCCAATTGAAATATTAAACTCACGTACTGCTTAAATTAAATCCCACCCTTTCCACTCACCAAGAGCCATAATTTAAGGTTTAAAGATTGAACACAAAAAGTTTATAATGTCGACATAATACTTGCTCTAAAAGAAACGCTTTATTCATATCAAACTCAAATTTCAGATAAATCAATAATATTTATTTACACACGCATGTATTATGGGACTTGAACCGAGAATTACTTGAGAGAATGTCAAATATCTGAACTAATCAAATTAACACCTGATAGCTGAAAGGACTGTGATGTATTATATATGGAATATGATCATAGTTCTCAATTTCTTGACCTTAGCCAGAAAGAATAAAAATGGTTCAAACAGTCGAATAATTCCAATGTCCCATTTTAGAGTGGGACATCTTCAAAACCCAAAAGCTGCTCTATTATATACCTAATTCTATTGGAATCATATCACATTAGTTAATTAGTAGGTTAATATATATCACCATAATCCAAATCAAACTAATTAAAGTAAAAAACTCCACTCATATATATGTATATCTCACTACCTGCTGCACTCCCATCCTTCCCACCCACAAAGAGACCCCCACACCCTATCTCTCATGTACTCTAAGTTCAAGGCCTGGTTTGGAAATATCGCATTGATTGAATCCAAGATGGGGCTCCACGCATTAAGTTGTAGTAATGTCCAAATTCATGTTTGGTGAACTTCAAATACTTGGATTAAACTTAATATATTGTGTTATATAAGTCTTATATAAAGGGGTTGTATTTAACTTCAATTCAGTTCAAGCCAAGTCATCATATTAGGTAGAGACTCGTTATTCTTAAGATGTTAGACATTATTAAGTTATTCGATTTAGTAACCTATCACGATCATTGTTATATGTGCTTTCGTATAAATAATTTGTTATTCATTCATGATAATTCAATTCTATCGTTGTTAAGTTCACCGAACATAAGACATGATGATTATTAAGGTCACCAAACATCAATTAAATACAAACTTATCTTCTATGAACACCAAAAATTTGAACTTATCTGGTCTAGTCATACCTTCCAAACGTTAAAAGAGTGAAGCCCAAGACTCATTCAATCGTGTGACAGACTCGTGGGTGACGAGCCCTTACCCTACGAAAACCATAAGGCAATGAGTGCGAGAGAGTTTTCAAGCGGTCAATACCCCCCGCGTCACACATATACTGGAATAAACCACAGCAGGTGCCGCTGGATATGCTGCCACCTGTACAGTCCGACTCGGATATCCTCTTCCAATAAACAGTTTATTTTCCCCAAAACCCACTTTTCAAATAAAAAAACCGAATATTCCCATTTAAATTCCTCCAAAACCTTCCCCCTATTATATATAAAGCCTGTCATATATTCCATTTTACCTCCAAGTTTCTCCACATTAGTAAAAGCTCATCACCAAAAGCTGCTTCATCAATGGCGGGTTTTGTAAGAACCACAACAAAGAGAGTCACTTACCCTCTCGACGACAAGGTCAGGGCACGCCTCGTCGGCGGCTACAGCTCCGAGCTCAGCATCTACGACGTCAGCAGCGGAAGCGAGCATTCCGGCGACGGCGACTCCCCCTGCCTCTCCGAGCTCGTCCACGATTTCCTCCAGGACGACTCGTCCGAGACTCGGTTTCCGGACAACGAGACTGACTCGGACCGAGTCGACTCGGCCTCCGACGCGAAAGCGATGGACTCTATTCTCAGATCCGCGGCTGTTAGCGGAAATGAGGACTCCTTTGCGAAGCTGCTCCGCTCTCACGTTTCCGAGGCGATGGAGGCGTTCTCGTGCCTGAGATCCGGCAACAAGTCAGCTCTGCGACGGAGCGTGATGTCGTTTTTGAGAGCCCGGGGGCACAATGCGGCGATCTGCAAGACCAATTGGAGCTCCTCCGGCAGCATCACCGCCGGGAGCTACGAGTTCATCGACGTGGTTTGCGCCCAATCGAGCTCCCCCATGTGGCAGAGCCGGTACTTCGTGGACCTCGACTTCGCCGCCCAGTTCGAAATCGCTAGGCCGACGAGCCAGTACTCGCGGCTGTTGCAGCTACTGCCGAGAGACTTCGTCGGCAGCTCGGAGGACGTGAAGCGAATCGTCCGAGTCATGAGCGACGCCGTCAAGAGGTCGCTGAGAAGCAGAGAGCTCTCCGTGCCTCCGTGGAGGAAAAACCGTTACATGCAGAACAAGTGGTTCGGTCCGTACAAACGGACAGTTAACCCGTTGACGGAGAAATCGTTTTCAATATCCTCCACCGTTTTCGCTCCGGTCTCTGGTGCGAAATGCCGTCGGGTTGGGTTCGACGACCCCGTTTCTGAATCCAGCGTCAACGGCCGTCTCTACGTCCGTACGTAGCAGATTAGTAATAATTAGATAAATTAATCGGTTAATCAAAAAATAATGATGGTTAAAATTTTAATTTTTTTGGTTTTTTGTGGTGTAACGCGGAAAATGCACATCGTGTACGCACACCTTAGCTGCACGTGACTTGAATATAGAAACATCGTAGTTCCAACAAATCTGGGCTGTTGGTTTGTTTTGTTGGGCCTAAGCCTACAAATCGAACGGTTTGGAGATGAGGACTCAGTGTAACGTGTGCGGATCAGAGTGGGTGATTACTTCGGTGTGAAGTTTTATCCTGAAAGGATTTTTGATGCGATGAGGATGACAGGTGGCACCCTGTGATGAAGTCGCTTTCGCGCGCGGTGATGTGACGGATGATGATAACATTTGGAAATTGTTGGGACAGCTGGCCTGTAATATAAGTGTGGGTGTGTGGGTGGTGCAACAAATTCATGTATGATATTTGTAAACGTGGAGGAACAAGATAAGAAAGATGGGACAATAATTTTGCATTTTGGATAAGGCTTTTTGTTGTGTATTTTTTTTTGTTGGTCTGAAGCCTTTTTCTTTTTGTTATTTTTTTAATTCGTTTTTGGAAAGTGATTAGATAAGGCAAAATTATTTCTTTTTTCTTGAGGGAATAAACACTTATATGAAACGAAAATAGTATTATTTTGTTATTTTAGATCAATTACGATATGTCATATATGTTAATTTTTTTACATTACATATTATAATTGACCGAGATAATAAAATAATATTATTCTTGTTTCATATAAGTTTTTTTGCTCCGTTGTAAACTCCATTTGCATAACCACAAATTTCTTCTGCTTCATTTCGAATATAAGTTGTTAATTGAGCTTTTGTGGTGATGCTTACATTGCATTAAGGGAAGTTTAAATTCTAGCCTTGAGTCTTGAATATTGACATGGAGAATTCTAAATAAGTTCATAAATATTCCCTTGCCGCCAGTTGAACCTAATTGTTAACAATCTAATTTGCATATGCTACAACGAATGTGATAGTGAGGCCGTCTGAACTTGGATTCCACTTTCTCAATTGAATTAAGTTCACATGAACTTTGAAAACAAAGGCTGGCCAAAATATTTCATGTAAAATATAACTCATCAGTTCCAACTTACCTTCATGTCATTCTCCAAGTTTCAATCTGCGTGTAATTCATGTGAACATATTTTTTTTAAAACATAAAATAATTATATTCGCAGGATCTTGTGATAGTGTAAATCTATATATAAAACAATATCCAACAATTTGCTTTACTAAATAATTGATAATATATTAAGAAAAATTCAAAAGTTGGCATTTTTTTTGTTCCTCCGAACGGAGTGCGACGGCATCTAAAGATTCATCACTCGGTGGTATGGCCCACCACCACCACCACCACTACCACCATCGCCATTCTTTTTCCTCTTTTTATTTTTATTTTTATTTAATTTTGTCACTATGTCAAGATTCACTTTAGGCATCGGTAAACAAATGCGTGCCGGGAGACAGAGGGCCTCAGCCATCTGCAGAAGAAGAAGATCATAAGAAAACAACACAGCAGAAACAACATGAGTGGTCAGTTTGACGGCGCTGCCAACGCCAATTACAACAGCAGCAGCAGCAACAATCCTTATGTCCAATATTCCCCTGTTCCCATGACGAATTCTGCTACCAAGCGTTAGCATTTTCTGTTGCTCTTGCTCCCTCGCTTTCTATTAGCCAACTTCTTTGCATGATCATTACTTGATGGTGCAGGTCCGATGGATAATATGCTCGAGTCACTGAGCCAGTGCGGTAAAAGGGTTGAAGTTGCAACCAAAAGAGCAGAGGCCATTGCAGACAGTGTTTGGCACCACCGTAAGTTTCTCTCATTGAAAGCCTTTCGTTGCTTTCTTAGACAGTTTAAAATATTTTTGCCCTTTTTAAGCTTGTTTTAGTACCTGACTTTGTATTAATTAACTTTAATTCATCTGTGTCTAAGTTCTGGAATTTTATTTTGAACAGTTAGAATGAGTCATAGTTTGACAGAAGCAGCCATGGCAAGGCTCAATCAAGGGACAAAGGTGCTTACAGGAGGAGGGAAAGAAAAAGTTTTCCAGCAAGAATTTGAGAACCTGGCAGGAGAGAAGCTCTTGCATTCATATGCTTGCTATCTGTCAACTTCTCATGGACCTGTAATTGGGATGCTCTACATCTCCAACAAAAGACTAGCCTTTTGCAGTGATTTCTGCCACTATTTGTCCCCAGGGAACCCAAATTTCATGCACTACAAGGTAAGATTCAAGACTTTGTGGAATTGAAGAAAGAATTGATTGAGTGAAACTTTTTATTTTTTATATTTTTTTTTCACACAAGCGATATTGGGGAGGGGGAAAATCAAACCTAGGACCTCGAGTGTAGGGCTAAATGCTCTTGACCACTTGAGTTACAAGTCTCTTACCAGTGAAAGCTTTTTCAAATTGCTTGAATGTGCAGGTGGTGGTGCAGCTAGATCAATTAGGAACAGTCAATCCATCAGCAAACAGATGGAAGCCTTCAGAGAAATATATACACATTGTCACAAGGGATGGTTATGAATTCTGGTTCATGGGGTTCATATCCTATGACAAGGCCCTCAAGAATCTAAGCCGAGTTCTACAGAATTAGCTGAAGGAAACAGGTAAATAACTGGAGTTGAAAATTCAGACAGATTGGAATTTGGATTGTAAAAGTAATACCCCTTAAATTTTAATTACACTTTCCCATGATCTGTTTTTGCACATCTGCCATACTTCTACATCTGTTTATGGAAGTCCTAACATTCAGCTTCATTTGGGAAGCATGCATTTTTCTTTTTGATAACATCAAAACCCATTTAAAACAAGCACAGCAGAGCACTAAAGAACAAGGGTACGGCTTCCATTTGGTTTATAATCAAACACTTTTACTCGCTGTAAGCAAGCAATTCAACTAGATTAATATTTAAAAAGTAAATATTGTTAAAATAAATTAGTGTTTAACAAGTCTACGGGGCGGCTATAATTTTAAAATAAATTATTATTTAACAAGTCTGGCTGGGCGGCTATACCTTTAAAATATATTAATATGTAAACGGTATAGCCGAACGGCTGTAACTTTAAAATATATTCGAATATTTTAACAGTATAGTCGGGCGGCTATACCTTTAAAATATAGTAATATATAAAAAGTATAGCCGGCCATCTATATTGGTTAAATATATTCGAATATTTTAAAAGGACAGCCTATCAGCTATACCACTAAAATATATTAATATATAAAGAGTATAGCCGTTACGCTATTTTGGTTAAATATATTTGAATATTTTAAACATATAGCCCCGCGGCTATACTGCACAACATTGTTTTTAGTTATAGCCTTTTGTTACTTTAATTAGTAATTATGTTTTAATTATTATTTAAATCAAAGGCAATGAGAAAAAAGTTGTCATTATGTTTAGTTCATAATTACAATGAATACATTTTAGAAAGTAAATTCTTGCACAAGCAATTTTATACTATGAAATTCAAGATTCTTTTATCCCCAAAATGTTGGTGGATCCCTACTTTTTGTTGTTGTATTTATGGGTTTAACCCGTATTATTTCTCATAAATAAAATTCTTTTTTTTATTCTTGCCTAATGGGATAATAGTTGGAAATCATTAAAATGGGAGGAGGGATCGGAAAGAATTTAAATTCTTATTCCCCAAGATCACTAGTATAAATAAAATAATTGAAGAAATAACTCTATCCTAATTAGCTAAAGTGGTATTTTAGCCCTAAACCTTAAAGTAACACGACAAAATTGTTAGTATAGCCGCACAGCTATACTGGCTAAATATATTATTTTAACCGTATAGCCTTTCGGCTATATGCTTTGAATATATTCGAATATTTTAAAGGTATAGCCGCGCGGCTATACTCTTTAAATGTATTCAAACGAACACGAAGCTTGCACTCGCAGTCACAGCCATTTCGCTTCTCTATAAGCGCTTCCAAGCTTCAAAGACTTGGTCTTGAGCCTCTCTCTCTCTCTCAACTCAAGCTTCGAAATTATTTCTTTTGTTTCTGCTGCTGCGTTGATTGGATTGGGTTGGAGTCTCTCTACGAAAACCATCAAATGTCATTCAGCTATTGAAATCTCCACTAAGATAACAACACTGATGCTATAAGGGAGTTTAGTGGCGCCTAGGCTAATCTAGGAGGCCTGGGCGGGTCTAGGCGGCCTGGGTGGGTCTGAGCGTCCTTTTTTTTTTTTTTTTTTTTTTTTTCCAAATGAAGACGGGAAGCTTGCACTCGCCGAGGAATGTCATGCGCGAGTGAAATGAAGAGACAGAGAAACGAACATGAAGCTTGCACTCGCAGTCCAATCTTCAAAATTCAAATACTCAGTTGAGCCTCTTTCTCAACTCAAGCTTGAATTTTTTTTCTTCGGTTTCGGCTGCTGCGTTGATTCCTTTTTTTTTTTTTTTTTCTTTTTCATACTTTTCTGTTATTGAAGTTGGCAACGTCAGATGAACATCCAAGGCAGTTTCTTAGTATGCCAGCAGAAGAAGCCCAGCAGATGGTTCTTTAACCTGAGGCACAAGATTCAGGCATTGGATTACACCATGCTGGTCTGAATGACAAAGGTAGATCTCTGGTTGAGGAACAAGATTCAGGCATTTCTGTTTTACATCAGAAGCATGAGTCTTTCCTGAAAAACACATTAGGAAAAGAGAATATAACAAGATCATTTTCTTACTTTATATACTGATTAGGCATATGTATTAAATTATGGGTATTGGTTTGTACCAGCACATTGGCATGAGGTGTAAACCTTCCAGGTCATCATCTTGTCATTATTCAGGTAAGGCAAAATTTGTGCAGTATCTTTTTCATTTGGTTCCTATATTTACAAAGGTTTCTAGTAGGAGTACATTGCAGCAGCTGTTCTTCAGGACAAGTGTTGATTCTCTTGCAGGGAACAGAATATTATGATGGGAAAACAAAGAGATATGTTGATTTTCAAATATCAATCACAGATATATTGCAAATGATGGTTTTGGTCACACATGACCATATAGAATAAAAAATGGAAATATGTGAATCAGATTACATGCTTTTCTCCCTTTATAATCAACAGTTGTTCAGATTCTACAAGAAAGATGGGAGTAGATGTCCCTCACAATCCGCCGACGCTTAACAAATCGTATTACTTTCTGAATATTTGCCTCAAATACTAGGAATCAGGTTGTTTGGGGTTTTGAATATCAGAAAATCTAATAAAGTCAATGGATGAAGTCTTGCAGTCCTATCTTTTTTTTTTTGCTGTTAAAGTTCAGAACGCCCATCATTTGCATTGCTGCTGTGACAATGATCCTCTTGTACTTAAATGTGGTGAAGACACAAGTTAAAAGCCTTTGGTTTTTATTATTTTGTCCCTACAGATGTTTATCCGGCTTACTATGGCTTACATGAGCGTAGTTTTCTACAGATGTTTAATCCAGCTTACCATGGCTTGGACAATACTGAACCTGAGTTTGATATAAAGTGGATAAGGACCGCTTAGATGATCCACATGTCAAAGCCAATCTGCTATTTCAGGTCAGAGTTGTCTTCAACTATATGTTTTTCGAATAAAAACTTCATGTCGTTTTGCTTTTTAGTTCTCTCATCGTTTTATTCTCTTACCATGCATGAATTCTGCTTTCAGCCACATTTCTCGCAGTTAGAATTACCAATCAGTGATTACGTCACAGACTTGAAGTCAGTATTGGATCAAAGTATGCGAATCATCCAGGCCATGATAGATATCATATATGTGCTAATAATGGGTGGATTTGAAGCTCAATTACTTGCATGCATCTTCTGCAAATGGTCGTGCAGGTATTCTTCTTAGTAGTTACAATTCTGACTTCTTAGTAGTGTGAATTGGGCATTCTGCCTTGTTTATATTATTACATTCTACAGCTAGCTTATCAGTTGATTAGTTAGAGATGTTAATCGGGGATCTAGGCGGCGCCTAGGCGGTCTGGGCTGATCTAGGCGGCGCCTAGGCGGTCTGGGAGGATCTGGCGGTCCCTACGCCGTCTGGGAGGATCTAGGCGGCTGCTAGGCGGTCTGGGAAGATCTAGGCGGAGGCTAGGAGGTCTGGGCGGATCTAGGCGGCGCCCAGGCGGCTGAGCGGGCCTGGGAGCCAGGGCGGGTCGTGTCCTTTTTTTTTATTTTCCAAATGAAGACAGCGGGAGACTCGGCCATGACTTGGTCTCTGCCTTGTATTCTCTACGCTACTTCAGAATCAGAGATGGGCTTATTGTCTATCAGTCGCTCTAGATTCTTCCTTCTTAAAACCAGTTTGACCTGTGAATAAGGATATTAATCTTCCCTTTTAATTAGTGTGTGTGTGTGTGTTTACTCTCGCCGACACTTGGTCTGACCTGGGTTTGTGTAAAATTACATGCAAAATAAAGAGAGGAAGAAAAAGAAGAAGAAAAATGTACCAATTACTTTGCAGCTAATAAGAAGTTTCCTCGTCTCTGCAACTGCAACTTTGTTGGAGTAAAAGGTCTTCAGAATCAGAAGGACCTTACGTGTCAGCGGAAGAAACGAGTAATGGAGTCACCAACGTAACGTGGAACCTACGTGTAATAGATATCTCACTATCTGAAACCTGACCTGTCAGGCTGTCACCTGAGAAGAAAAGGACAGAAAACCCATGCCATATATATATGCAACATTCCGCCATTTTCTCCTCTCAACTCTATTTATTTTAAACCCTACTTTGTAGCCTTCAATCCAGTTCTCTATTTGCTTATTGCACGTAATATTTTCCAAGTTGAGAAATAGAGTGTTATGAAATGATGAAAGAAAGCATGCTGAATTTGAAGTCCTTGAATCACATCTCATTGGTGTGCAGGTCAGTTGAGAAATCCCTTGATTTCTACCAGAGTGTTCTTGGGTTCTTCCCAATTAGGAGGCCTGGCTCCTTTGACTTTAATGGTGCATGGTATAATTCTTAAAAACTTGGAAAACCAACAACAACCACCCTTCATTTTTATTGAGTTGGTTTCCTCTGTTTTTGAAACATTATAAATATTGAGTATTAATTTGGTTTTTGGTTAATTCTGTGACATTTGAATCATAGGCTATTCAATTATGGCATTGGCATACATCTTCTCCAATCTGAAGACCCTGATAAAATGCCCAAGAAGATCACCCAGATTAAACCCAACGATAACCACATTTCTTTCCAGGTCTCTCTCTCTAGCTCTTTTATTCATTTTTTGTATGCTTTTATATATATAACGTCCGCATTGGAAAATTTCTGTATATATATCTTCTACGTGTGTACAATATATTTGTGATGTGAAAATGACTAGAAATACATTTGAATTGTTTTTAGTGTGAGAGCATGGTCACAGTGGAGAAAAATTTGAAGGAGATGGAGATAGAGTACGTGAAGCGCAGGGTGGAGGAGGGTGGAATCTACGTTGATCAGCTTTTCTTCCATGACCCTGAATCCCTGATGCCACTATGATTGAGATCTGTAATTGTGACAACCTTCCCGTAATACCCCTCGCGGGAGAGCCAGTCAGGCCCTGCACACGTGTCAATTGCAATGCCTAGAAACAACAACAGCAGCAGCAGCAGCAGCAGATGGCATGCCTCCCTTCTATACGCATCAAGGAAGATTACCTTCCTTGTTCATAAATTGTAAGGTGCGGATCATTACATGTGAAAATTTGATTAACCAACTTGAAAACTTATCTAGTATTTTAATTTTTAGTTGATAGCCTGAAATCTTGTGTGTTTTAACTTTTCTAGCTGTCTTGATTGAGTAACCAAATATGAAAATGATCTTACCTATAAGAGCAAGGGAAACCAAAAACATGAGGCATAATATGTAAGCTGGCAGTAATATGAAACTTACCCACCACATCACAGGATGATGAGGACATCTGCTTAAATGAAAACAGAAGAACTGGGAGCTCCCTTCAGTCCAAAACATAGAGCAAGTACATCTCATCATCTCATAGCCGCGCTGTTCTGTTTTGGGCTGCAAGGAGCACCCATTTCTGCAATTTCCCCATGAAGTCAAGGAGGAGAAGAAAGACAAAAATGGATGGCAATGGCGCATGTGCCAGCTATATATTTTGAACTTAAAGGGGCAGATGAGCTCAAATTTAATACCACTATTGCAGTAGAATAAAATGGTTCACGACTTGGTTCAAGCTCTTCAACCACTCTTTCTAAAACATAAATGCTTGCATGACAGCAACAAAATGAAATACTATACAAGCATTGAATTGATGCCTAGCATGCATTGATTAGAAGAAAGAACTGGACACCATGATGACTTGATGAGTGACATCTAACTGACAAGAGAATCTTCAATAACATACAAAGGTAAAGGTGACAAGAAGTTTTCAATTGTTTCTCAAAAACAGTAAAGTAATTCCCAACTGTGGTTGCTAACTACACCTCAGGTTTCTTTTTCTTCTTCCTCTTAAGTATAAGAAAATGAACTGAAGAGGAAGAGAGGGGGATGAGAACAGAGAGATTAAGAATAATTGCCACAATCCAAATTAACCGTTCTCTGTATTATCTGCAGTATAAATATTGGTACATGGGGTAGACTTTCTCAAGTCTATTTACAGAAACTTAACGTTATAAGGTAAGTCCAATCAATTACATATATTACAGAGGAATTGACAATCAATCATTCTGGCTGATGAATGCCGTGCTTGTGGTTAGGAGGCTTCTAAGGCTAATGTACTGGGATCAGCTGATTTCATGGGGCTGACAGATTGGATAGGATCTGCTGGTGTAGTATTCTCTTTACCCCCCGTCAAGCGTAATGGAGCAACGCGAAGATTGAGCTTGGATTTAAGAAGAGAAAACCGCTCGCGACTAAGGCCTTTGGTGAAGATGTCAGCAAGCTGATGAGAGGAGGGAACATAGAAGGTGTGAAGAGCTTTGCGAGCAACGAGTTCACGAACAAAATGATAGTCGATTTCGATATGACGGGTGCGAGCATGGAAAATAGGATTGGCAGCCATATAGATGGCAGAGAGATTATCAACATAGACGCAAGGGGCAGAGCGAAGAGGAATACCAAGTTCACGAAACAAGAAACCAAACCAGCGGATTTCAGCGGCAGTGTGAGCAAGAGCACGATATTCAGCTTCAGTGCTGGAACGAGAAACAGTAGACTGTTTCTTGGCAGTCCATGTGAGAAGATTAGGTCCAAAAAAAATACAAGCACCAGTGGTAGACCGTCGATCATCAACAGAACCAGCCCAATCAGCATCAGAAAAACTGCGTAAAGTAAAGTCATTGGACCGGTGAAACACAAGACCTTGCTCAACTGTACCTTTGATATACCGAAAAATGCGCTTGACAACCTGAAGATGAGAAGAACGAGGGTTGTGCATGAACTGACACACCTGATTAACGGCAAAGGAAATATCAGGCCGCGAGAGAGTAAGATATTGGAGGCCACCCACCATACTCCGATAGGTAGAGGGATCAGATAAGGGATCACCATCCAGACAGGACAATCGAGTGTCAGATGGCAACGGTGTAGGACACGGTTTGCAGTCAGTCATGTTAAACCGTGTCAATAAATCAACTGCATATCTGGTTTGAGAAAGAAATAAACGATCGGGAAACCGAGAAATTTCCATGCCAAGAAAAAAATTGAGCTCACCCATTCGGCGACTGTCAAAGGTGGAGCACAGTTGATCAAGAAATTGGTGGACACTTTGAGGGTCAGACCCGGTGACAATGATGTCATCCACATATACAAGAACATAGACGGTGCAGGAAGTGGAGCAATGAATAAAGAGTGATGCATCAGCGTGACTGTGAACAAATCCCTGAGCAAGAAGAAAGGCACTGAGGCGATGGAACCAAGCTCGGGGAGCCTGCTTAAGGCCATAGAGAGCCTTATGGAGCCGACATACATCGTGAGGACGCAGGGAATCATGAAAACCGGGAGGTTGTTTCATATACACCTCTTCTTGCAAGTACCCATTCAAGAAGGCATTTCGAACATCAAGCTGCTGAAGGGACCAGTTATAAGACAGAGCCAGAGACAAGATAGTGCGAATGGTGGCCGGTTTAACCACGGGGCTAAACGTTTCCTCGTAATCAAATCCTTCCTGTTGATGGAATCCCTTGGCAACAAGGCGAGCCTTGTAGCGGTCAACAGAGCCATCGGCTTTCCGTTTAACTTTGAAAACCCACTTGCATCCCACAATATTCATGGAAGAGGTTGCTGGCACCAAAGACCAGGTTTGATTCCTCAGGAGGGCATCATATTCATCCTGCATGGCAGCTTGCCAGTGACTATATTTGGAAGCCTGGGTGAAACTTGTTGGTTCGAAGGACATGGGATCAGAGCAGGCCGCAGATAGAGCATGGGGCTGACAGATTGGATAGGATCTGCTGGTGTAGTATTCTCTTTATTAAGGAAATGAAATAATTCCCCACATTAGTCATATGATACATGTTCTTTGCATCCAACATTAATTCCTTTCTTTCTCTGGCTCTCACTTCAATTTAGCTAATAGATTTAGTAATTGGGATTGAGTTGGATTATTTATTCCTCTAAAACCTCACAATAATGCTGCTTCTTTTTTTTCTTTTTTTTTTTCTGTCTCTCTGCAAGCCTAACCAATTTCTATCTACTTAAATTCCCTTCTGCTTGAAATGTTGATGTAGCAATTATTTTTGAGTTGCTTTGAGTGGTAACACGGATGGCTTGGATTATATAAGAAGCCCACATTCACCAAAATTTCAAATCTCAGATCCTCAGGGCATCACTCACACACATCACACACACTGTTTATGAATGTATGAGAATGAGACTTAGGGCTCCCCTTGCCTTAGGACCCTATTACTGAAAGGTCTGTTTGTTGAGCTTTTAGTCCACAAATGTCTTTTGGATATGGGGGCCTCACTTGGAGCTTCCAAGATTCCAAGTCCAAACCGCCACATGGAGACTAAAATACAACTTCTCCCATCAGACCATCAATGTCAAATTGTCTACTCTAACAAACATGCTTATGCTAGCCCCACAATGTATGTGAAATTTAATTTGGAAAGAGATATGTTGGTGTTTGTGTTATTTTATATATGGGTTTTTGGATGTGTATCTCCAAACTGGCTAAACTTTTGCGTCTAGGGGACGGTAGACATGTTGTTTTCATATCCCAAAATCATGTAACATATATTCAAATTGGGTTAGGTCGTTTGACCAATTCTTAAAAGTATAACTAGACATTATGAAGAGCCAATTGGGTCTGAGTCGGTAAAAAATGACATTGACTTGCATATCAATTGTCTTATGTTCGAACCATATGTCACTTTGGTAGTGTGTGTGAAAACCATCATCTCTTTGTAGTTTATATGTAGATTGTCTTAATCGTTTTATTAGTCCTTAAACTTTGACCCGATTTGCATTTGAGTCCCTCAATTTCCAAAATCGTTTTCATGGTCCTTTAACTTAACTTTCATTAGGACAAATAGTCCCGCAAATCGGATTTAAGTTTAAAAATTAATAAAATGATTAACCCTAATTTCTGATGAACCGCTTGCAGTGACCCAAATGCAACTTGGGCTCTTTTGGTTTAAGGCCTTGGTATTATTAGTTCCGATTTTGTTGGGCCTTGGTAATTATCAGCTCCCATTTTGTTTGGACCCTTTTCCTTTTGGTATTTTCTACTAATTTAAATCAGGATTGTTTGTAAAGTATAAATATCGGAAGAAGGCCCTCATGAATCTAAAGCCAATCTCTGTACAGTCCTTCCATAAGAAGTAAAGCTTAATTGGACTTATCTGACAGTAATGCATTTGCATATCTGCCATTCTTCCACATCTGTTTATCAAAGACTTCGAACACATTTGTAGTTGAGAAGTGCAACATTTGATCACGGCTACGACTGTGAGTTCACAATACATTAATCCTCCAGATAAATCCACGCGAGTCGACGATTACTGTGACATTCCTCCTGTATATTTTTTTGGTGGTGGAAATGAATGACAGCAAAGCTGCCCAAGTGTCTCTGGGCATTTGGCCTTACCCAAAATGACAAAAGTGGCGTTGGACACTTGGAGATGTTGGCCTCACAAAACAAAGACACGTGTAATAGGCAGGTGGGCCCAATTGCCATCAAGGAGGGACGGTGAGCCGTGCTTCGCACATCGCTGTGGTGAGGATTGGACCCCATATACACCAGCTGAAAATTAGCTTTTATCGTTTATAGTCCAAAAGAAAAATTGTGACAAACCCTAAATTTGGGTTCCCTCTAAAACTCCCTTTCTATTTTTTCACTATTTTTTTTCAGTACGAATGATAATTTGAATTATAGGAGAGCGGAATTTCTTACACACAACACAACACAACTATAATGTCATAGAAATTTGAACCTAAAACCACTAATCTACAAGTCTATAAATTTTCACTGCTTATGGGCCGGTCTCTAATAGTGTAACACTAATACTATTTCACCAGATAAACGTTTATTTCTTTTGAATTTTGGGTATATTATTTCATCATATAAACATTATTGGTTGTAGGTCCTGAACTGTCCTGATTGATGAACAAACAGTAAAATGAATGGTCATGGCATTTTGGTTAGGCTGGCAAAAAATTGATAGGACAAAACAAAACCTGACCGAACCTGAAACTGCTGGATAAAGTACAAGAACACTGTCTCTAGCAAAAGAAAAATTATTATAAAAATTATAAATAAATAAAAGAAGTACAAGACACAACATAGAAGAAAAGGAACTTCCATCATAAATGGTGGTGGATTTGACTTTTTTGTGTGGAGCCTTCCTCCACACTCTTTTAACACAATTTTCCAGCGGTTTCAAATTTTTTTATTTATTTAAAGAAATTAGAACCAAAAATTAAAATTAATATAGAAAGCAAACCTTCATTATTTTTTTAAATAAAACAAATAAAAAATTAGTATCTATAGTATTTTTGGCTAAACCTAGGTAGAATTTGAAGCCCTAAATTTGGTAGCACCGTAGGCAGCCATCAGTCAGGACTCAGGTTCTATATGATTTTAAAATTGACGGATTTGTTTGATGGGAATTTCTTCTACTTCTCCTGATTTTGACAAACACCTACCAAACTCGTTTTTCTTTTATTATCAACAATCAATACGATCATTACATATACATACAACTTTTCATATATTCAACATTTCACATGTTCATACTTCATTTGTGCATAAGTTTGTGTTTTTTTTAAAGTTTGCGTGGTTTAGAAGTTGCTTTAGAGCCTCCCTATTAGCTATTCATTGCGGTCTTTCGTTTTCAACTCGTTCATACTTATATTTCCTCTCAATTTTGTCATATTACATAATGAAACTTACATATTATTCGATTCGCAACTAAACAACCTAACATAACCCTCAATACGAAATCTTATCATTTCATTCAATACACTTGATTGCATTGCCCCCCATTGTTTGACCTAAATTTTACACGAGTGGAGGCGGGAATTAAGGATTGACATGATTATGCTAATTAATTTGTGTTACATTTTGGGTTTGCTTTAATGAAATGACGTGGTGTTGGTCCAACTCATAATACTCATTGATAGTGGGGTTAATTTGTGTGGCGAAGTAATTGAATGACACGTGTCGAATACCCTAATCAAATCACACATGTCCTCCTTGTTTCCGCCCACCACCACACATGGCAATGATGCGAATTCCCAAAGCAGCCCTGGGTCCCGCACCTTGTGCCTTGGACTAGTGTGTTACTGTAGGACAGGATACAGGTGATTCTACCCCGATTTGATAGATACTGTTTTGCATAATAAGACTCTCTGGTCCACTGCTCTCTCTGACTGTGCGCACGAGTTTATGAGAGCGAGTGAGCGAGTTGACTCGGGTTAAGTAAGTGCAGTAGTCAGGAAGCTTTCTGACGCGTCATTCCAGCTGTTTATCCTATGGGTTCCGTGACCGCATACATGAGGGGGCCCACCCCTCCTTATGGGACCTACCTCATTTCATAGTTTTACAATTTAATTTCTCATCTCCATTTTTTTTTTCCTTTTATTTTTGTTGCCAACAGATCAAATCTTTCTTTGAGATTGATTTCAATAAAAAATATCTTTCTTTGAGACCACTCAACTTATAACTTTTCCATGCCCTTTATGTTTAAGAGGAATTATTGTATGGTATTAAAGTATGGACACACGATATAAGTTATTTATTTGTTATAATATTAGTGGACGAGTTATATCACTTAATTTTACTTAAGTATCAACTTATTACTTATATTTTGTTTATACTTTTAACTTCACGTTATGAATGTGCGAATAAAAACCATTCGAAAATAGTGAGATTTTTTTTAAAAGTGGCTTAGTAAGATACATTAGGAATTTCATGTATCTAAATGTAAAGGGGTTTCTTTACCAATGATGTCAAATAATGACATGTTATGAGTCTGTGAGAAGATTCTTTTTCTTAAAGTTGATTTGTAGATTAACCTACATTAAGGTTTAATTCCAATAAAATGAAAACGATAAAGTGAGAAAATTAGGTTTAATCACATCATGTTTGATAGAATAGTCTTGGATTTATTTATGGTATTCCAGAAACGATGAAACATTGCATTTGTAGGCTGATGATGCAATCAAGGAAGAAAACAGAAAAGGGTTTATAAATAAATAAATATTTTTCTTGGTGAAGGAAGTTTCATTGGAAAAAAGTATTTTAGAAGAAACTGTGGGCTGAGAAATTAGAATAGACCGAGAATTTCAAAGTTTTTTTTTTTTTTTTGCTGAATTGAATTCATTCAGAAAAACCAGGTAACTTTATATTTATTGCTTGGTCAGTGAGGAAGCTGTGGAATAATAAATACGATTTTCAATTTATTTATTTACAAGCCTTGTAAATTGGATACCAAAAACCCAACAGAAAAAATAAAAGAGAGAAAAATGAAAGTCTTGTGGAAATTTAGAAATGGTTTTGTGTTGTAAATGGCTATACACAGTTGTAAAAAGATGAGGATAAATAACGAAACCGTAACAAAGTTTTCAAACTTTGGTTTAATTAGACTATTTATAAGAACACCCTAGTTCACAGAGAGAGAGAGAGAGAGAGAGAGAGAAGAAGGGTGGGATGCGCGTGGGTTGTGTGTCTGGTTTTGGTATTTGACTAAAATTGGCTTCGTTCAGTTTCTTTCCAGTTTCATACTCATTCTCTTGCCTTTTTACTGAACAAGAACAAGAACAAGAAAGACAACAATGGCACCCACTACCATTCTCTTTCTCTGCTTCACCATTCTCAGAACCCACAATTCCATTTGATCATTCAATCCTAACAGAGCGAAACCCAAAACCCAGTGACCAAAATCAACCGGAATGGCCAAGACGGGCGTGTTTGATTCTGATCCGGCTATGGTTGCCAAAGCCACAGAATTGAAGAAGGAGCTGCAGAGGCTGGTGAGGGCTATTGTTGACGACGAGGATTTCAGCACCCAAACAATCGATCAGGCCAAAGACACTCTCTCGGCTCTCAAGGAATTGAAGTTCAAAAAGAGATCGCTGTCTCTGAAGCTGAATGATGTTCTTTCTTGCCCTGAAGAGTTTCGATGTCCACTTTCCAAGGAGTTGATGAGAGACCCTGTGATTGTTTCTACAGGCGAGGTTGGTTTTCTTTGCCACTTGGGCTTTTACATTTTCCTCTGTTTTTTCTGGTTTTTAATGTCAAATTCGAAGCTTTTAGTCCTGTGTTGGTGCTTTCAGTTTCTGCAATCTCCCTTCATCTTCTGTTTTGTTGGGCTGAGAAAATGTCGGCAAGGAAAAGATCTTAGATTCTTTATGCATTTGAAGTTTTTATTTTGTTTTCCTTTCACTTTCTCAGCAACCAAACGGAGCTCTGAGGATTTAATTTGTGTGGTACGTAAAAGGAAGGTGATTTATTGTCTTCTTCCTTGGTTACAGTTTTTTACTGTTTCTAGTATTTTTTTTAATTTTCTGGTGGTTGGTTGAAGTTACAGTGTGGATTTAAGATGCTGTCCTGTTTGTACTGATTCTGGAACTTGAATTTAAAGCACTAATTGTTTGATTGGCTAAAGTTTTTGAGATTTTTTTTCCCTCACTATTTATGGTGGTAAAATTGAACATGTCTGAGTGTAGTGTCCTTTCAGAAATAAATATTTCCAGTTTTCTGAGGATTTTTTAGATTAAATTCTGGTGAGTACAGGTCCTTTGTGTGTATTTGCTTCTCTGTAAATTCTTCAAATCAGTTTAATCATGGCAGAAGAATTTACAGAGAAGCAATATGTTCCAAATCACATGATCTGGTCTCCTCCATGATCTTTAATTTGGCAACTGTGTTCTAAATCCGCTTCATTTTTTTTTTTCTTCTTTTTATTGACAGACATATGATAGACCATTCATCCAAAAAGGGCTAAAGGCGGGCAACAGGATATGCCCTCGAACCCAACAAGTACTCTCGCACACAATCCTTACTCCCAATCACTTGGTTCGTGAAATGATATCGCAATGGTGTAAGAATAGAGGGATTGAATTGTCGGATCCTGTTCTCCTTGTCAATGAGGATGGTATAACAGAATCGGAACGAGACCATTTTCTTTCTTTGCTCCAGAAGATGTCTTCTGGATTGCCTGAGCAGAAAGAAGCTGCAAAGGAGCTTCGGTCGTTGACAAAGAGGATGCCTTCTTTCCGGGCACTTTTTGGTGAGTCTATACATGCCATCCCTCAACTGCTCAGTCCACTATCTGAAGGCAAGTTTGAAGATGGTATTCACCCGGAACTCCAAGAAGATGTGATCACAACGCTCTTGAATCTTTCAATCCATGACAACAACAAGAAGCTTGTGGCAGAAAGTCCAATGGTAATTCCTTTACTAATTGAAGCATTGCAATCAGGAACCATTCAAACAAGGAGCAATGCAGCAGCAGCCCTTTTCACTTTGTCAGCTCTGGATTCCAACAAGGCACTTATTGGGAAATCCGGTGCCCTAAAACCCCTCATCGCCCTCCTAGATGAGGGGCATCCATTAGCTATGAAAGATGTTGCTTCTGCAATTTTCAACCTATGCATCACCCATGAGAACAAGGCAAGAGCTGTGAGAGATGGGGCAGTGAGGACGATTCTGAAGAAGATAAGAAACCGTATGCATGTTGATGAGTTGTTGGCCATCCTTGCAATGCTCTCAAGCCATCCCAAGGCTGTGGAGGAAATGGGAGAGCTTGGAGCCGTTCCTTGCTTGCTCCGTGTTATCAGGGAGACCAATTGCGGACGCAACAAGGAGAATTGCATTGCAGTCCTTCACACAATCTGTTTAAACGATCGAACCAAGTGGAAGGAAATTCGGGAAGAAGAGAACACGTACGGAACAATATCTGAGCTTGCACAGAATGGGACTTCAAGGTCTAAGAGGAAAGCTAGTGGCATTCTTGATAGACTGAACAGGACTGTAAATCTCACACATACTGCATGATGAGATCTCCATTGTGAGTATATTTTGTAAATTCTTCGCCTATCAGTATAGTACTCGGGCATCATGTGGTTATCTCAAACCCTGTTTTGTATGTTCTCTTTTTATCTTCTAGAGTATCAATTTCAGGTTCAGAAGCTAGCCATGAACTAATAAAAAGCAAGCTATGTATCATATATATATATATATATATATATATATAATTCTTTGTTTTCTTTCTTGGATATGTTCTCAAACCTTTGTTTCTGCACAAAACTGGCAGTTTCTTCTTCTTTCTTCAACAAAACCATGAATATTGACAATTTGCCAACCCAACATTCAACAATTATTGGAGACGCATTTGTTTCACTACAATCCACTAATCCAGTGGGATCCTTTACTCACTTTTTGACCTTGAAACAAAGCCAAAAACACTTACCAATTTAGATGATTCCAAATTTATGAACGAATGGTTGCAGTTGCACAGCCTTGCTGATGACCACAAAAATTTGAAAATGCAAACGAGAAGAATGTGACCATATTGAGTGGTACCTTTCCATGGCATCTAGTGTTTGTGGTCCATTGATTAAAGATGCCCTTCTCTTTTCTGTGAACTATTCGTTGGAGCAGATAGCAGAGAGCATAGCAGTTAGCACCAAAAAAACTACGGCAAATTGGCAAAGTTATCATTTCATTTCTGTATATATCTTCTTTTGGCCTTCCTCCATCGCCCCTTT
Organism: Prunus dulcis; assembly: GCF_902201215.1. NCBI lineage: Eukaryota > Viridiplantae > Streptophyta > Magnoliopsida > Rosales > Rosaceae > Prunus > Prunus dulcis. The sequence goes on along the minus strand of NC_047657.1, from coordinate 16,416,430 downwards.
TGATATTTTGGAGGATTTTTGTGTGGACAGTGATGTGAGATTCTTCTTCTTCTTTGATTCCTTGCACTTACTCTTCTTGCCCTCCGTCAAACTCATGGGGACTCTATTCTTTGTCCATTTTACAATAATGAAGCTGTTTTTACCTTTGAATACTACAAAACCTAATCTTTTAGGCCTATGTGTTCATAGTGAGAAGGAATTCAGGAAATAATTGGGGCTAGGGGACCCGAGAGACATGGCTTTTGCTGAGTGAACCACATGTTTGTGCACAGTACACATGTCGTTTGTTTATTTATTTTTGTCATTAGCTAGGGAGGAGTGGGGAGTAATATATTTAGTTGCCTTAAGATTGTCTTATACGGAAATTGAACATGACTTGAGTGCACTTTGAGGGAGGAGGGGAGAGTTTAGCCCACTTTTCCACTGTGGTGCCACCCCCATATGTTGTGTACTTGTCGTTTATGGGCGCATAATTGTATGTTGAAAAAGTTCATCTTGAGCAGTGCCCAGGTCATATTTGACAAGAGAAATGTGATTTAGATAGGTTGTCTACGTGTCTCTATAAACTTGTTATTAATCAGGGACAACAGCATCATGCAGCATGCCATCAAATTTACATTCCAACCCGTAAACGGGCCAGTCATGTCGGTCCAAATATAAATGGGCTGGACTCGTCCCAAATCGGGCCTGCATGTTGTACACCTCTCTACATATTTGATTGGTAATTATGAATATGAGTGATCACATTGACAAACCACCATCTATAATTATGAATATGGTAATTATGAACGAGTAATGTTTGAAACGAAGGTTTTAAACAAGTTGAATTGTAAAAGTTTCGTCTGAGAAACGTAGATATATACATGTTTGCTTAGCATGAATTGGGGAATTTAGATAAGGAAATCAAGGTATTGAAATCGAATTAACTACTCTCTTCTAGTTGATTTCATTCCAGATTTTAAGAGTATTCCATTACAGATTTTAATGCGTAAGCCACATATTTTTTTAATTCCTTATGCCTACTAAACAATAATTGGAATTATTTCAATACTCATGTGTTAGTAAACAAAGGAGAAGTATTAATTGGAATAATTTCTAATACTCATTCCGGATAAGTAAACATGACAGAAAAGTGCGAAAAAATAAATCTTTAAGGGCAAGTTGAATCAAAATGACTTTTGCTCAGAGGGAGCTAAATGAGATACGTGATACTTTTTGTGGGCACTAGAGTAGTTAAGTCTCTTTGTTTTTTGTATGTTTATGTAATTTATTATTCATCCTCTCACCCGTTTGCCATTTGCTTGCCCCTCCTCCAAGCCCCATAGTTTCCCTATTATCTTCTCTTATTTAAGAAGGAAAGTTTTTTTTTTTTTTTTTTGGGTTAACAGTTAACAACAATTTCAAAATGTTTAATTAATTTACCCGAAATGGACACATTGGCTAAAATACTCGAGCACAAGAATAAAATTGATCATGTGAAAACAAGAGAATAACGCGGTAAAAAAACATTTTCGTATTTACCCGGATAAAGAGAGGAAAAAACAAAAAAAAAAACGAAGGGCTCCTAGGGTTTCAGCTCGCAGCTTCCCATATATAAGGGAAATAAACTCGTAGTGCTCGACTCTTCACGGCCTCGCTCTCGCTCTCGCCCACAAGACCTAAACCTCCCGGATTAGCGTTTTCAGAGACTCGTCTCTCTCTGTCCAAGTCTCAAGCATGGCGAATGCATCGCCTCCTCGTCTGCTCAGTCAGAAAGAGGCTGACATCCAGATGATGCTTGCCGCTGAGGTCCATCTGGGCACCAAAAACTGTGATTTTCAGATGGAAAGATACGTCTTCAAGCGCCGTAATGATGGTATAAATATCTCCTCTGTTTTCGTCAGATACAATCCTTTTCTTAGTTTTTGTTTATGCTTCTGGATTTGTGATGGATTCTGAGAAAATGCATATGATGGGCACCTTCTAATTTGTAGGATATGTGTCTTTGGCAGATCTGGTATATATATTGTTTAGCTTTAGTATTATTTGTTAGTATAGGTACAATTTTTTGTTGTAATTTTCTTTCAAGTTAATATTGAAATGTGCCTCTGTGAACTTCTCATTCTGTTCAATTTCCTTGATTTTAGAACATGAAATGTTTTGTTTAAGTTTTATTTAATTGCATTTTGGGGACTGTGGGTATTGTTTTTAGTTTTTGATTGCACTGATTTGTTGTTGAGTTATATGAACAAGAAACACTGTGATTTGACATAGTTCTCCCTATTGTTTTGTTAGGTTTTAATTTGTTCTAGGAACAGATCTTTTGGTTATTGAATTGGAACTTAGTACTCAAATACTGATTTGTTCAATCTCAGGGATTTACATTATCAATCTCGGAAAGACATGGGACAAGCTTCAGCTGGCTGCCAGGGTGATTGTTGCGATTGAAAATCCCAAGGATATTATTGTACAATCGGCAAGGCCCTACGGTCAAAGGGCTGTTCTGAAGTTTGCTCAGCACACCGGGGCTAATGCAATTGCTGGAAGACACACCCCAGGAACCTTTACCAATCAGCTTCAGACATCTTTCAATGAGCCCCGTCTCCTCATTCTGACTGATCCAAGAACAGATCACCAGGTGACGGTCAACTTTCATTTCTGGGGTCTTTCTACGTTCTTTTTAAGACTGTTGCAACAGTAAAGTTGATGTTATTATCCAGGGCTTGTTAAATGTGAAATTTTTATTTATTTTCTGTTTGTGTATGTGTTATTATAATCTATTATTTCCCAATTTTGCTATGCTTGTTTTCTCAGTGTGTTCTAATGATCTTTATGTGTCTGCAGCCAATTAAGGAAGCAGCTCTTGGAAACATTCCAACAATTGCTTTCTGTGATACTGATTCTCCCATGCGTTATGTTGATATTGGGATCCCTGCCAATAACAAGGGTAAGCACAGCATAGGATGTCTTTTCTGGATCCTAGCAAGGATGGTTTTGCAGATGCGTGGCTCCCTTCGTCCAGGGCATAAGTGGGATGTCATGGTAAGCACAGAACACCACTTTTGAATTTGAAATTGTATGTCTGGACTTTTGTGCATCACATGTAAAGCAACTAGGAGCTTACTTAAGAGATAGTCTCTAAACTACTTATCATGGCTCAAAATTTCTGCTTGCAGGTTGATCTATTCTTCTATAGAGAGCCTGAGGAGGCCAAGGAAAAGGAGGAGGAAGAAGCTGCCACAGTGGCGGATTATGGAATTACAGATTATTCTGCATCTGGTGGCCTTGCTGGTGGTCTTGTTGGTGATCAATGGCCTGCCCAAGTTTCTGATGCGCCTTGGCCAACCGATGCCCCTGCAGCTATCCCAGCAGCTCCTGTTGTTAGCTGGACTGCAGAACCAGGTTTCACTTGTCAACTTTGTTATTGTTGTAAAATTTGTGCTATCATCGCACTTCTGTTGTCTATTTCTGCTACTTATGTTTGTTTTTTCCCTGTCCGGTTTATGTGTTTGTGTGCAGTAGCTGCTGCAGATGGATGGGGGGAGCCAGTACCAGGCCCTGCACCTGTTGAAGGTGCTCCTACTGCTACTGGCTGGGATTTATGAAATTCTAAAGAGTGCTGCTCGTAACAACGTAGTTGAATCTGTAATAGGATAGATTTTCATTTCTTTCTTTTTGGGTTTCTAAAAGGATTATGATTCCATTTTGAAAGATGGATTGTTTTTGAAACTGTTCTAGATTGGCGCCCTCTATTGAAATACAAACAATTTTGCAATTAAACCCAGTATAAAAATTTTGACAATACAATTCCCTATATTTATTTTGTGGGGCGGATCTAAAGAAGATAGCAGAAGGGAGGATTTAGGTGAATTCTGGTTCGGGGACCTCGTTGAGGCTCGAGTTGGTTTTGGCAAAAAGTCCGTACTTAGTTGCCCTCGATGTTTTGAGTAATTCTATTTTCTATCAAATCTCACTAATGTTCGTTATGGAGCGGCAATTTGGTCCAATCCTGCATCCATAGGGCTCTGCCAATAATTCTTTTGGGGCGTAGGGTTCAAAAATTTTGATTTATGGATTTGAATATGGTTCAAATTGAGGGCAAGTGGCGGTTAATAATATCATGTTCAGACGGTGAAGATAATATGTTGGGAAAATGGAGGTTTTTAACTGTGTACAAAGGGGAATTTTGCATTATGGGATGAAGATTGCAGTGTAGAGTGGTGGCTGAGAAGGGTCTAAATGAGTTCAAGCTCCACTTGTTTGGATGGAAACGAGGAAGGGCTGAAGCCACTTGAATAGTCAAAAACATTAAAATCAACCCCTGTTCTCGATCCGGCAAGTGGCAGGCAACGAAGATAACATCGGAACACGCCTAGCTCTGATCGTCAGGCTTGTCAGGCTCGTCATCATTGTCATGACTATCAGAGCCACCTGTGCTCTGCTGTTCTCTCCCCCGATAGTCACAACAGTGGAAGAGGAAGACCCAAAGGAAAACCTCCATCAATGGCTGCACCCTCCCTCAAGTGACTCAGTTTATTAAGGTGATAGGTCTGGTGCGTATCTCGTTTATGGTGCTCAATGGTCGTGAAGATGAAGAACAAGGAAGGGAACTTGAAAGTACTGAAAAATTGGAGGGTAACTTGAAAATAACCCAAGAATTTTTACGTGGTTGCTGCTGAAATTAATTATCTAAAATCTTAACAACAAAAAATATCTTGAAGCTTCCAGACCTGTCCCCTTTAATTTTGATTGCTCAAACATATGTGAGCAATGAAACACATAGTGAGGCACTTTTTCTAGATTTCCGCCACAGGGACTAAAAATAAATACAATAACTGAATTAATTAAAAATTACTAATCTTCTATTAAAGAATAAAAAATTTGTTTTTACAAAAAATATGACTCCGCAAATTTTCGTGTTGAGTCAAAGCTGTCCTCCCCCCTTCCTTCCTAGTCTTGGAAGGTTTTTTTTTCCCCACAGTTAGGAAGGGGAGGGGGACATTCTGAGTGTCAAGGAGCAAACCATAAACCACTAGCCTACATGCCAACAACTCTACCACTAAAGCTGAGACCCCATTGGCTCGGGTTACAACAGTTTGGTCGAGGGAAAGTATTGAAAAATGAGGGATCAAACCCTAGAAGCACCATGAACCCTAGTGTTAATACCCTCGCCTTTTGAAGCCAAGAAAAATAAAACAAATTAATGAACCACAAAATTTGAATCAGAGGGGCGCTCATCTATGCAAAGGTTCAGTAATCAATAATCTAACTGGTTTCTGTACAATTTCAAAAAGGATAAGGACCTTCTGCAATATGATGATTGAGGGCACAGCATCATACATAAAAAACACTGCAAATATAAATAACCGCGACTAACATTGATTGAGGGCACAAAAGATCAGACACAAGAAGCATACCAAGAGGATACTGCACTCTCCCACTGTAGTTCATTACATGTTTTAGCACCACTATCTCGACTCTTCTAAGTTTGTTCAGAAGTAAAAAAAAAAACCTTCACTCTGTTCTGTAAGCCCAACCATGTTGTTGCAAATATGCTTCGACTGCTTCTTTTATGGCTAAGTTTGATATTAACTGTGATTGATCAAGTGGCTCACGCGTGATTGGATCGAAGTTACCCACCTAGATGATTGCAAACAAAAAAGTTGGAGATTAATGTAGATATATACATATAAGTAGAGTGTATTAGTAGATGTAACCAAACATTACCTTCTCAAGATGGTTAAGGATCACTGATCTCTCATATGTAACCCCACTAGGAGTAATCACAGGATCACGAAATATGTCGAGAGTGATTTTACAACAGAGGTAATCCGGCACCTGAAGTTTTTTTAACATTGTCGCATGATAATTGAGATTTTTCTTAAAAGAAAAAGCACGAAGGGAAATGGAAGATAAATAAAACCGTGTACTCTACTGACCTCGCTTGGTGTGTCAGCTTCTGCAGCTTTCTCAAACACTCTTCCTAAAGCCTCTAACTGTTTCATATGAGTAGGACCAGCTTCATCCAAAAACCCTTCCATTTCAAAAGCGTCATGTTTCTCTTTGAGAGCATTCTCACAAGCTTCTCTGAGACATGAAACAAGTTTTATGAAGCAGCAACCAGAAAAATGAACATCAAATAATTATTCAGTTTTGAAAACCTTTTCAGACATCATAGGCCTGAAGGAGACATACTTCAAGTTTTGCAATTCCCATGAACGTGTGCTTGATAAATCCTCCCACTCCATGTACTTTGCTTTTGCAAGCTCCTGCCAGATCTCTTCTACCATATAACCCTTGGGATTGGCGCCCCTCCCAAGATCCAAAGCCTGTACAAGGAAGTTGAAACAAAACTTCAATAGAATTTTCCCTCTAACATAATCAACTGAAAAGACGCAAACAACTAAAAGAAATTTGCTCGATGCTTATAATACAAAATACGCTATACAGAAACCACTTCTTACCCTTTCCAATTCCTTAACTCCATCAGCATACTCTTGCTTCTGTAGTAATGCAAGCCCCAACATATAGTGAGCCTGTCATGCAACAAATTTTCAATGAACTACATGAAACCATTATGATCCACGAGAAGAAGGAAAAGTTTCCATTAAAGAAGAAGACATTAGGTAAAAGTGTAGACTCTCAACCAGGAAAGTCAGGAACACAAAGCATATAAAGGAATCCATGCTTTCGTGCCACTACGTAGGTGGAACTCTTATTAACACTCCTTTAACCACCTGAATATGCTCAAATTGTATTAAAAGCATTTAACTCATAAAGTGATAGCATGTTTGAAAAAGAAATTCAGGACAAAGATTCATTAGAATTTAACGTTCAATTCATCACAGTTCAACAGTTAATGCAAGTTTCTGCAGCACCAAGGCAATTATTAGGTACTTGATTAGATACAAGAAGGGTAGCAATGTACCAAATCTCACTCCTCCAAACATGCTTTATTCTTGGGCAACAGACAACAAATAAGACAAACACATTTATAGAAGGGGCAAAATTTTTATTTTATTTTAAAAATACCAAAGCCAAAGCATAAGAATTTACCTTAACTGAGTTTTGTTCAAGCTGAATAGCTTTCCGAGAATCTTCTTCCACTCTCGTCCAATCACTGCATTACTTACAACATTAAAAGAAGTACAAGAAATCGATGACAAAATGTCATTTTTTTTTCATAATTGAAAATACAGAGAACGAGCCGATGATCATACATACTTACGCTTCAGATGGCAAAGGGCGCGATTCGTATAATAAACAGGAATATCAGGGCACAGAGTTATCGCCTTGAAACCCATCAACAACAAACAAGAAATCATCAATTATAAGGACCCAATAAACATTTCTGATATATACAAAGCACATAGAGAAGCGAATTGAAGAACAAAATACCTCAGTATATGCCTCCATGGCGGCATTGAAGCGCCCTTTCTTGAAGTAAGAGTTGCCGGCTTTCCTGAGTTTCTCCGCCGTAGAAAATGCGTGACTCGGCCCCATTTCTCTCTCTATCTTGCTGGGTCTCTCCCAAAATCGTTTCTTTTGGTGTTTCTGTGAATGTGGGTGGGGGCAATTCTATGTTTTAGTACCGGTTTTTGAATTTCGGGGAAAGAGGATGGAGGGTTCGAGAGTTTTCCAGGCGAAAGCGAAAGAAAGCAAAAGCGCGAAATGGAAGAAGGGAGGCAACGTCAAACCCTCAAGCGAGTCAGGGACGTTTCTTCTTTGTAGTTTCCTTCTTTTGTTATTGGGAGTTTGAGAAAGCCAAAGACTTCACCTTTATTATTTTGCTTCTCCTTCCCTTAGAAGCTATCCAATTCATACTTATTAAGATTTTTTTTTAAGTGAGTGACTTTTATAGAGATGTCAAATTTTTAAATACTTTTATAGAGTTGATAAAAGTTACTAATAAATTAGCAAGACTTTTACTCTTAATAATTAAGCTTAAAAGTATGGAAAAGTCATTCATTTAATAAACTTTTTAAAAGTCATTAACTTTCTGAATACTACCAAATTTTTAAATACTTTTTAAAAGTCACAATTGAATACCACTATACTTCTAAATACTCTTTAAAAATCTAAATTAAATACTTCTAAATTTTTAAACTCTATAAAAATAATTAAAAATTTGAATTGAATACACCCCTAACTTTACATCCCTTTGGCAGATTTGTCTTTCTAATTTCTTTCTCTAAAATCCCAAAGCTTTTCAAGAGTAGCTCTCATTGGTCCAACTTTTCAGATATCCGAAACTGCCCTTTGATGATAAATAAATAAATAAATAAACAAAGATCTGGGTTGGTCTGACTGGCCAATGCCTTAACTCTTTTATGATCCCTTTGCATTATCAAATTGGTCAATGGGAAATTCTAATCAAAGTTATTGTTTCTCTAATCCCCAAATTTTGGAAAACCAAAAGCAGTACGTCACCTTTTGGGTTTTTAACGTCTTGCTTATGTGTTTGGTATCCAATGCACAAACATCTGTTGGAATATATGATGAAATGAGTGATCCCAGAAACTTCTCATGGTCATGAGGTTTTGGGCCCAGAACTTCAAAAACTATGCAACATATCATATATAGATGGGGGTGTCACTGTAAACCAGTGGTATATATATGAAACAAGGAAAGTTCTGCAAGTCATGCAAAACATTTGAAAGAATTAAAATATGGATATTTTACAGAATTGTACACTGTAAATTACGACGACGGAATCGGATGAAATATGCCTCTAGTTTCTGGTAAGACTAGATCCTTGACCCTTGCTATCTTCAGAGTCGTCGGGTAATGATAATTGCTCTCGAACTCGATCAACAAGTCGAGGGGCTTCCTGGTCTAAGTTCAGCGGCCGCCTCTGCAAACTCTGCAAGATAATATATCCTCAAGACAATAAGCAAATTCAGCAAATATCAAACTTATATCCTCAAGAAAGTCCAGTTTTACATAATAAGGAGACATAAAATGCGACTGATACATACCTCAGAAGCCCATAAGCAATCAAGTGCCTTGCGCGGAATTATGTGTATGTGAGTCTGAAAGTACCCCATGTTACATAGTAAAATTAGCAACAGCTTATCATATTGCTCAAGGTAAATAATGAAATAGCTGCATAAAAGGGTAAAATTCTAATGTCAATTAACAAGCTAATATTGTTCAGTTGCAATGAGATTTATGGAATTTTGATTGCTGTCAGCACATATATCAGTTCTCTTGTACGCTGCTGTTAATTTAATCAAATCGGAATTCAAAAAGAAAAGCATAAGGACTCACATGAAATATAACTTGGCCTGCAGCTATACCATTGTTAACTAACAAGTTGAATGAATCTGCATAATCAGAACTTCCCATGTTTATTTTTTGTAGCAGTCAAGCTTAGCTAGGTATGCTTGAAAATGCAATTTCAATCAAGGATGTCACTGAAAATATCTTCGAAACATTAAGGAACACTCCAGCACACCCTAATTGCTATATAGCAAGACAGTAAACCTAGAAACAAAAAGAAAGTAAAATATGGTGCCAACATAAAATGACTTTGAACACATACCAGAATCAGTGGCTTTCATGATTGCACTGCTGATAAAGGGCACTTTTGAACACATTGCAGCTACCACCTGCAGAGCAAGTTCATTTGAACTCATGCAACATTATAATGTCCCATGAAAATACAGAAACACATGCATTGGACACTACAAAGTATCCAAACAACCTATTTGAGATGTGTAGAGAAAATTACAGTCCGACCTGTTACCTATCATTAATATAGTCAATGTGCTCATCAACCTTATGCTTATAATCCTAATGACGGACAATACCCTTCTATCTTTTATGCATACACGTAAACAAACTCTATGCTGCCATATGCATATCAAGAAATTCTTCTCATCAATATCATCTAATGCATAACATATGAAGGCAATCAATACTCATATTTCATAATATCTAGCAACAGATTCATGACATTCATACAGACCCATTGCAAACTGATTGTATCAATAGGATATACTTACATCTGGGGGTGTGGCTTTCAACGAACAAAAATGAGATTTTGGGATAATAAGAGAATGCCTGCGAACAAAAGTATGAAATTGAGTATGGGAAAAAAAAACTGTCATGTAAAGATGATGGAGGTGTACCGAGTCTTTCTATTATCCAGCGTTAAAGAAATGCAGACAAAATTGCCACAACACTTGCAAGTCTACAATACCGAACTAAAGTCAATCTGAAGCACATCATGCAGACTTCACAAATTTACAAATTATAAAGTATGGTCTGGTAGTCATGTGATGCAATAAATCGTATCCCATAACTAAGACAACATGCCCTTTTCAGGCAACACAGTTGAATCAAGTATGATTCACAAAACTGACAAACTATAATAAACACAGTTTCGATGCAGTGAAAGAAGCTGCTTTGTGAACATATGTGGAAGTTTATCCTGACAAGTAATGAAATTACCATAAAAACTCAAAGGCAAAGAAAAACAAGGGCTAGCAGTAAAGAAAAGAACAATTGTTTCTCGGATTAATGATACCTTACCCACGACTCAGGGGATTTATATCCAATATACACAAGCAAATATCATCCTCATAAAGCTGCACGAAAAACAAATTCCGCAGAGAATCAAAACATGGAACAATCAGAAGTAATTGAACAGACATGGCAAAACAAAAATGTGATTATGAAGATTGCTTCAGTATTATAAAAACCCAAAAAGGCAACAACTTCACATAAAAAACCAACTAGAAACATTTCCAAAACAAAAAACAGATTTTGAACAAACAGAGATACTTATAAAATAAAACCCATTACACAATCCACACTCAACAACTCAAAAATCAGTGCTGCGGTCTTACACTGCTATGAAAGTTTTCATCTTCAATATAATCGAAAATTTGCAGCTTCAATATAATGGGAAATGCAACGAATTAAACAAAATTTCGTCGAGCCTTTACTTTCTCAATTTGTATCTACCTTGAAAGCCGGTGCTTCACCGCGGATGATTTTGCAGAAAACGCAGTTGTCTTGGCGATTCCCCTTGTTGGAATCACCGGGTTGCTGCTTGTTACTGAAACCAGAGTCGCAACTGGAGCCGGGAACGGGAACTAGTCGGGCCGGAGCCGGAGTCGGACCGGGGCATATATGGGAACAGAGAATGGAAAGCCTGCGAGCCTCCATTTTCAAGCAAGAACAGAGGTTTCGATAACAAGTATGGCTGTTGCCATGTTTTCCGATTCCTCTCAAACGTCGTGGAAAACTAGGAAGACAGAGAAACAAAACACCAGAGCTGGTTTTTGTTTTGCTTTTTTAAAAATAAATATTTTAGCAAAATTAAGAGGGTCAGGTGTGTTTGCTTATCCTGTGCCATAACTATGGTCGGATTTTTGCTCCCAAATGGCCAATCAGTAAGCTATGAATATATAATTTATTTTCTTTATTAAATTAAAAGAATATAAGATAATTATAAAAATTGCCTCGCCTTCAGTATATACATCAGCATTTAATTTAATTAATTTATTTTAACGATTTGTTGAAAAATTTGGGAGGTTTGACATTTATGACAGTGGTGGTGGATAACCCCTCCCTTTATGGCACCTAGAATCGAACACCAGTGAGTTTCTTTCCTTTAATGAAACTGAAAAAAGAAAAAAATGGTACTCAAAAGAGTATTCTCTAGGCATTTTTCACCAATTTATTTATTTGTATTAGAATTTAGCAATTTTTCGCATGGTTTATTTAATTAAAACGAACTGAACGTATGATTTTACTAAATTATAAGAAAAACAAATATATAAAAAGGTAAAAATATCCAAGAAAGACTCTTGGGTGTCCATAGAATTATATTGGGTAAGCCTAAAAAGGCCCCAAAGACAATAGTCAAACAAAAAAACTTGGGCCTAGAAGATGAGATGTCAAATCCAACAAGACACGGTCCCCAAATATGGTAAGTTCGTAAGAAACAAAATTCCTTTTCACTCTGAAAAAGTTCGTGGTCCGTCTTGTCACACTCAAATTCGAATTCTCTTATTTGTAAATTAAATTAAATCACGACAATTTAAAAAATAGAAAATATTTATTTGGGAGTGAGCACAACTCCAAGTTTCCAACTACACTGCAACAAACTTTGACAATTAGTAAATGATGCTGTTGCTGACCATATAACCAAAGTTCTGGTTTGAAACCAAAAACATTCCCTGCGCCGCACGCCTTCTAGAACAGGAGAAAGAAACCTTTCCCATTTTCTCGTTCTCCAGATTAAACAAACCAAAATAATAAAAGGAAGCCTCCGCAGAACCCATAAAAACATATATATGCCGCTTACGTCATCCCCAACAACATTCAGGGAAAAAGCGTGCGCTCGAAACGGCAACCACCGTCCGATCCTTTCCACGTCATCATAACCCCCCGCCATAACGATTACGTGTGCGCATCGCAGCGCACCTCTCCACCACATGGCATTAAAGCCCGCACCTCACACCAGCAACAACCCCATGCAACGGAGAAAAGCAAATATATACGTGGGCCCCACTCTTTTGAATTGAACCCTTCCTCACTAAGACTTGCCTTCTTCCCCAAAATCCCAATCTCTCTCTCTCTCTCTCTCTCTCTCTCTAATATATATTTGTACATTGGGGTCTCTGCACAGCTGCCAACGAAACAGAAAAACCTGAAACAATGGACGACCAAAACGACGGCATCGTGACTCCCAGCTTGGATTTCCAGCGCCTCAGAGTGATCTCGGCGCTGGGGCGGGGGGCCAAGGGCGTGGTGTTTCTGGTGGAGGACGAGGAGGCGGCGGAGTTCATGGCGTTGAAGGTGATTTCCAAAGACTTGATCGAGAGGCGGAGCAAGGAGCCGAAGAGCGACGGCAGCGAGTACCGAAGAGTCTGCTTCGAGCAGCAAGTGCTGCGTCGTTTCAACCATCCGCTTCTCCCCAAACTGCATGGCGTTTTGGACACTGAGAAGCTCGTCGGCTACGCCATTGATTACTGCCCCGGCCGCGATCTCAATTGCCTCAGAAAACGACAAACCGAGCGGATGTTCTCGGATGATGTCATCAGGTAACTTAACTAATTCAGAGATCTATACGTCAAATTCTGTTTGATTCCCGAGAAAATGACATGACAATTTGAATTTTGTTTGTTGTTTTTTTATATTTATATTATAGATTTTACGCGGCGGAATTGGTTCTGGTGTTGGAGTATTTGCATGGATTGGGAGTGGTTTACAGAGATTTGAAGCCGGAGAACATTATGATCCAAGAAAACGGCCACATTATGCTCGTCGATTTCGATCTCTCCACCAAGCTCTCGCCGATGAAGAATGCTCAATCGGTTCGGATCAGTTCAAACTCCACAGCTGAATCCAGCGCGGTCCAGAAGAAGCGGTGCTCGCCATTCCAACGGTTCTGCAACAAGGGGATTTCGCCGGACGACTCTGTCTCGCCCCCCGAACGCAGTTTAAACTCGGGCAAACCCGGTTCGGACTCCTCCGAGAAGTCGAACTCGTTCGTCGGAACCGAGGAGTACGTGGCGCCCGAAATCGTTTCGGGCAGCGGCCACGATTTCGGCGTCGATTGGTGGTCCCTTGGGGTGCTTCTTTATGAAATGTTATACGGTGCGACGCCGTTTAGGGGGTCGAATAGAAAAGAGACGTTTTATCGGATACTGACGAAGGAACCTGAGCTGACAGGTGAAACGACGGCGTTGAGGGACTTGATTTCGAAGTTGCTGGAGAAGGATCCGAAACAGAGAATCGGGCCGGGTGAAATCAAGGGCCACGATTACTTTAGAGGGGTCGAGTGGGATTTGATTTTGCGAGTCTTGAGGCCGCCGTACATTCCCGAAATTGCGACTGACGGTACGGATGGAATTAAGAAAAATATTGACATGGAGACGGTTGTGCAAGGAATATTCGGAGGTGAAGATGGTGGGGCGAATAAAGGGAATGAGAACGATGAGAATAAGAATAATAATGAGAAGCAAAATGTAAATAAAAGAGAATGGGTGGAGGGATTGAATCACAACCCCACCCAAGAAAATGCATTTTTGGTTTTCTAATTTTTTTTTTTTTGGGGGTGGTAATTGAGGGGCATCATTAGCTTGTTTATGTTATTTAAACCTTAATTTACTGTAACAATTTCGAGTTATTTTTTTATTATATTGGGCAAAAACTTTCTTCTTTGCACGCAAATCACAATTTGATATGTTTGTAAAATTTCATATGCAAATCACAATCTGATACGTTTGTAAAATTTGATTATATGAATAGTTTGCTAAAACAATTTATCTCAACATACACTCAGAGACGGACCCACAGTGGGGTCAATGGGGTCAAACGACCCCATAGACTCCATGGAAGCAAGGTAGAAGGTGGCTTTGAAATGGGGTATGACCCCATTAGAGAGGGGATTTGCAGACAAGAGGAAGAAGAAGATGAACAGGGCTCTGTTCTGTTTTTGAAAGAAGCTGGCCAAAACGGCGTCGTTTTGGCCCAGCTTCTAATTTTTTTTTAAAAAACAGACTGACCAAAACGGCGTCGTTTTGGACAAAAACGCGCTGGCCAAAACGGCGTCGTTTTGGACCAGCGAATTTTTTTTTAAAAGACCTGGCCAAAACGACGTCGTTTTGGTCCAGGTGTTATAAAAAAAAAAAAAAAAACAGAACAGATGCCCAGCTTCTTCCTCCCGAATTTTCATTCCAAAACACCTATTTTCTAAACCCTCAAACCTAAATCCCCAATCTCCCCCCCCCACAAACCTTTAACCCTCTTCCCCACCAAGCCTTGAAGCCCCAAATCCTCCATTGTCGCCCCAAAAAATTGAACTTTTATACTATGACCCCACGACACAAAATTCCTGGGTCCGTCCATGCATACACTTGCACCCCTCCAAACTTGCCGATCTAAAACCAACATTAAATATTGAATATGAAGCTTCACCAGAAACACAGAGGAAATTTCGAGCACGGGGCACGTGCTATTAAATTCACATTTCTTGATTGATAATTCGAAGAATGGTCCTTGAACCACTATAGTACGACTTTGGTGTTCAACAATTGGAGTCGGCCGCTTATTCAATACCGAGTAAAGCGGATGGCATAAAAGAAAAGGACAACCGAATATTCAGATTTCGGTTATTAATTATGGTTTTATACTTGATCGTCTGTTAACCTTAAATGTCGGTTTCTTTAATTTGTTGAGACTTTTTTTAGTATAAATGATAGTCTAAACTAAAGAGAATAAAGATTTCACACACACACACACATTATAACATTGTGAGAATTCGAACATGATACCTCTGATTTGCAGATTAAAGTATTTTCTAATGTGCTAGATCTTGTTAGCTTAACTTGTTGGTTTAATAATGCAATTAGGTCATCAGGTTTTAACTGAGACAAGTAGTACTCTTTGAATCAGCGTGTCACGAAATCAACCCTAAAAAAGAACTTGATTTTATCATCAAACTTTCGTAGCTGCCTTGGCTTCCAAGCAATAATGCATGAAATGCATGTGCATCTAATTTGAGCTTACAATGACTACCCATTGCTAATAATTGCAATATTTACACCTAGAAATAAATACATAAAATTGGTTGTAATACTTATCTATAGCCTTTTGTAACAAGACCACACCAGCTTTACACGTGTATTTTCCGCCAATCCTAGCCGCTCAAAATTAATATTAAACACCTTCACCTGCAAAGGGGGCATCCATTTATGGTTTTGGATCCTCCTTTCGGCCGAATTCACATATTTTTGTTCTTGGCCACAAGATCCAGTTCATCGAATTATAAGCTTGCAAGACAAAGACTGTGGACCTCACGACGGACAATGGGTTAGATGTGGACATTCGTCTTTTTCATTTTGGTTTTCACAAGGAACATGTAGGCAAAATAATATAAGGTGGCATCGGTAGTTAGATTAGAAAACTTGTGCTTAGAATAACAAAACGTTTTAGTTTGTTTTTCTCTTTTTGATAAACAAGAATGTTACGAGCAGTTGCATTTGAGATTCTGTGTTCAAATCACGTCTTTCCCAATATTATATATTGTTGTTTTGAGAGAGATTCTAATAAATTGGGTGAATTAAGCTAAGTTGGAGAGGGTCTTTTTTTTTAATAGAATGAAAGGTATCTATCAGTCTTTGCTTGTCGACCAGACAAAACGGTAATGATTTTTGTCCCACTAGCTCATGAATCCCTATTTGACTAAAGTAGCCCTTATTAAATTCAGATTAAGAAGAAAAAGGCTTATGATTTGAATTCTGAGCATAGAGGATGATGGATAATGACTAGCTTCCCATGAAGGAACGCGAAGTAAATTGCGACATAAAACATCTATCTGTATTTTGTTGACATCGTCTTCTCTTCGCTTTCACACCCATTGAAAATTCTTCTCTGTTCTCCCTTCACAACTTAAGTTATTTGTACACATTAACCACATAAATACAAAATTACCCATAAACCTTTGTATATGCTCTTCTTTAATTTTGAAAACATGCAATAATCTAAACTAAAAGGGGAGGGAGACTCTTCTCACACACACATTACCAAGGTGTCATGAGAGTTCAAACATGATGGGAGACTTCTCACACACACATACACTACTAAGATGTTATGGGAGTTCGAACATAATGAAACCTTCCTATGTCATTTTCTTTATATTTGTTGATATATCAATATGAATGAAATATTATGATTTGACCAATCTGATATGGTATCAGAGCAGTCAAGCTTGATTGTCTCTTGCCCTAACCCTAATCGCTTCCGCAGCAACAGCCGTCATACAGACCCAGCACCAGCCCATATTCCATCTCAAATCACTGTTTTGCAATATTCCATCTAGTACGCAGCACCAAAACCAGCACCAAAAGCAATATTCCATCTCACAAACCCAGCACCAATACCACCCATATTCCATCTTACAAACCCATTCAAACCTTTCCTCTAGTCAAATCACGTTTTGCAATATTGCAAATCACTTTCCACTCACAGTCACAGACCTATTCGAACCGTTCCCCTTGTTCTTTTTTTTTTTTTTCCCTTTTCGACCCGATATTTCTTATTGCAAAATAGTTTGTCTTATTGCCTTTGTCCACCGTTCATTTGCTTTTCCTCAACTTGATATTTCTTTTTTGTCCTTTGTCATTGGTTGTCAGCCAATATCATGGCCAACGATGATGGGTCAGTAAACACCATTGCCCTTGGTGTCGCTTTTCCTCAACTTGATATTTCTTTTTTGTCCACACAAATCGTCACCAATATCATGGCCAACGATGATGGGTCAGTAAACACCAATCAATCCTTGGTGTCGGGAGGCTCCAAAACTACCACACAAATCGTCACTTTGCAGAGTGACACCTCCAACTTCTCCACAGGAATCAAACTGGATGAGAATAATTATTCTCTATGGCATCAAATCATAGAGATGAAGATAGCTGGGCGAGAAAAACATGGCCACTTGACCGGTGATATTGCCCAACCTGCAGACACAGATCCCACATTTAATAAATGGCGTGCATCGGATTGCCAAGTCAAGAGTTGGTTGTTCGACGCCATGCAACCTAATCAGATTAAACGATTTATTCGTTATGACACAGCAAAGCAAGTCTGGGCTGCAATCAAGCAAACCTATTCAGATGGTGCTGATGAAGCCAAGATTTATGACCTTCACAGACGGTCATTCATAATGAAGCAAGCTGGCGCATCAGTTGCCAAATATTACAGTGAGCTCACTGAGATTTTTCAGGAGCTTGATCAATTAAGTCCAAGCACCATGGAGCATCCGAAAGACATTGAGACTAGACGCAAAGAGGTTGATCGTCTCCGAGTTTATATATTTCTTGCAGGTTTGGACAATAATTTCGATCAAATCGAGGAGAGATTTTGCGGATGGAGCCAAAACCCGAACTGGAGGCCGCATATGCACATATTAAAAGAGAAAGTAACCGACAGGGAACCATGTCTGAAGTTGGTGTAACCTCCGAAGCCACGGCCTTGGCTACTGCGAGGTCCAGACAATCTCGGCCGAACAACTATAGTGTCGACCTTACTCGTAACCGGCCTCCAATGAAGTGTACCAAATGTGGTTTAGATAACCACACAATTAAGGGCTGTTATGAGATCATTGGTTATCCAGAAGGATGGGTCCACAAAGGGCGAAAAAAGGATTCTACCAGAGCCTCATTTGCATCCGCTCAGTCATCCGAGGAGACTGCATCAGAACCTCCATCAGGTACATCTGGCTCCAAGGCCTTGGCCACCTCAGGTACCTCTTGCACATCTTCACTTACTTGTAATAGATCATGGATTATTGACACTGGCGCTACTGATCACATGACATCTAGTTTTACTGGGTTGCACTCTACCAAACCATCAAGCCAAACACACATTACCAGTGCCAATGGAACCACCTCCCAAGTTATGGGAGAAGGGTCTTTATCTCTTACATCTTCATTAAGTCTTGATCATGTCTTAGTTGTCCCTTCAGTCGACTATGACTTGTTATCTGTTCCTCAAATCATTGATTCCCTTAATTGTACCGTGTGTTTTTGGCCATTGTATTGTCTATTTCAGGATCTTCTCACCAGGACCGTGATTGGATGTGGTACTAGGAGAGGAAAGTTGTATTATCTGGACTTGACAGAAGACAGCAGTACAAGATTGAGTCAGACACATCATGTGAAAGGAGATGAGTCTATCAGGATGAAGAAAATTTGGCTATGGCATAGACGATTAGGGCATGCTTCTTTTGGTTATCTGAAACTTTTATTTCCAGATTTGTTTTCCCAGTTTGCTGAATCAGACTTTCATTGTGAAACTTGCATTTTGGCCAAAAGCCATCGTATTTCTTACCCATTAAGATTGAATAAAAGTTCTTTGCCTTTCATGATTGTCCATTCTGATGTTTGGGGACCATCACGAGTTCCCACTATTAGCGGTTTTAAGTGGTTTATGACGTTTATTGATGATTGCACCCGGATGACCTGGGTTTTTCCCTTAAAGCAGAAAAGTGAAGTCACCGCCAAATTCAAGTTATTTTATCAATATGTTGCTACTCAGTTTGACAAGAAAATCACTACGCTTCGATCTGACAATGGAGGAGAGTACGTCAACCATGACCTACATACTTTTTTAAGTCAACATGGAATTGTTCATCAAACCACATGTGCCTATACACCACAACAGAATGGCGTCGCAGAGCGTAAGAATCGTCATCTCTTGGAGGTTGTTCGTGCCTCTTTATTTGAGGCCCGTATGCCTCATCATTTTTGGGGGGAGGCTCTTTGTTCTGCTGCTTACCTCATTAATAGAACACCATCCAGCACTCTTCAGTATCAAACTCCATTTCAGACATTGACCACTCTCCTCCCCATGCCATCCACACCAAATCTCGAACCACGTCTCTTTGGTTGTGTTGCTTATGTTCAGGTGTATCCACATCAGCGTGGCAAGCTTGATCCGTGTGCACTGCGTTGTGTCTTTGTGGGTTATGCTGCCACTCAGAAGGGCTATAAGTGTTTCCATCCTCCCACTCAGACCATGCATGTTACCGCAGATGTGACTTTCCACGAGAGTGAGT
The DNA here is from genome assembly GCF_902201215.1 of Prunus dulcis. Taxonomy (NCBI): domain Eukaryota; kingdom Viridiplantae; phylum Streptophyta; class Magnoliopsida; order Rosales; family Rosaceae; genus Prunus; species Prunus dulcis. The sequence goes on along the minus strand of NC_047657.1, from coordinate 16,396,875 downwards.
TCTATTACTCAGGGGGAGTTTCTGAGCATCCTCTGCAGGGGGAGAGCTCTATCTTTGCAGAAGATACTCAGAGCATCCAAATTCAACAAACTGTTTTAGAGCAGTCAGTGTCCGAGCAACCAGCTACAGTAGTGCAACAAGATCAAGAGTTACTGGAAACTCCAGATGATGGTTCAGATAATTTCCCTCCTACTACAGTACCATCACCAATCATCCAATCAGGTCCTGAAGATTCCCCGCAGGTAACTGAGCATTTAAACTCCAACTTAAGCATTTTACATGAGTCGAGTCATACAGGAAACACAGGTTATCAGTTACCTATTCGTACCACTAGAGGGATTCCTAGACAACAGTATGACCCGGACCCAAAAACAAAAGTTAAATACCCTATTGCTAATCATGTGTCCCTACATAGGTTGTCTCCGTCATGTGCATCATTTGTATGTCAATTATCCACTGTATCTATTCCGAGTAATGTGCAGGAAGCTCTAAAAGATCCCAAGTGGACTCAAGCGATGAATGATGAAATGGAGGCCCTTCAGAAGAATTCCACTTGGAAGATGACTATCCTTCCCAAAGGGAAGAGAACAGTGGGTTGTAGATGGATATATATAGTAAAGTTCAAGGCAGATGGCACCATTGAACGATACAAAGCAAGATTGGTGGCGAAAGGTTATACTCAGACTTATGGGATTGACTATGGGGAGACATTTGCCCCTGTAGCCAAGATAAACACAATTCGAGTACTTCTTTCTCTGGCAGCAAACCTAAACTGGCCATTACACCAGTTTGATGTCAAAAATGCCTTCCTGCACGGCGACCTAGAAGAAGAAGTCTATATGGATTCCCCTCCAGGGTGCAAGATGGGGCCCAATACTAGCAACATGGTGTGTAAACTGAGAAAGTCTCTTTATGGCTTGAAGCAGTCACCCAGAGCATGGTTTGGAAAGTTCAGCAAATCAATGAAGGATTTTGGATACAAGCAAAGTAACTCAGATCATACTCTTTTCTTGAAACATAAGAAAGGTAAAGTCACTGCCCTTATTGTATATGTTGATGACATGGTAGTTACCGGGAATGACCCAGTAGAAAAGGCAGCATTGCAGCACCACTTGGCAAGTGAGTTTGAAATGAAAGATCTTGGTGCTCTGAAGTATTTCCTAGGCATCGAAGTGGCTCGTTCAGAACAAGGAATATTTCTATCACAACGGAAATATATCCTTGACATTTTGACTGACACTGGAATGTTAGCCAGCAAACCAGCAGATACGCCAATGGAGTTGAATCATCAGCTTGGTGAATATCCTGATCAAGTACCCACCAACAAAGAAAGATATCAACGCCTTGTGGGTAAGTTAATCTATCTAGGACACACTAGACCTGATATAGCATATGCTGTAAGTGTGGTGAGTCAGTTCATGCATGCACCAAGTGAAGCCCACATGGATGCGGTAAACCGAATTTTGAGATACTTGAAGTCATCTCCTGGAAGAGGATTGATGTTCGGACGACATGGTCATCTAGATGTTGAGGGTCACACTGATGCAGACTGGGCGGGCTCTATTACTGACAGGCGATCTACATCTGGATACTTTACCTTTGTAGGAGGCAATCTAGTATCTTGGCGAAGTAAAAAACAGAAAGTAGTGTCAAGATCAAGTGCTGAAGCAGAATATCGAGGTATGGCGCACGGAGTATGTGAGCTACTCTGGATAAGGAATTTGTTGGAGGAATTGGGGTTCAAACCCAAACATGCCATGCAACTGAATTGTGACAACAAAGCTGCAATAGACATTGCACATAATCCAGTGCAACATGATAGAACCAAGCATGTTGAAGTTGACAGACATTTCATCAAGGAGAAGCTCGAGGCAAAGATCATTAAGGTATCATTTGTTAAATCTGAAGATCAACTTGCAGATGTCCTCACCAAAGCAGTCACAGGCAGGGTATTTCACAGCTCACTTAGCAAGTTAGGCATTGACGACATATATGCTCCAACTTGAGGGGGAGTGTCAATGAGCTGTACATTCCTAATTAGTCTAAGTCAAATATTTGATTATGCAAGATTATAGGAACATAATTACTTTCCTAGAATAGTTTTCTAGGCTCTGTATATATAACCTTCCTATTTGTTATATATTAATATGAATGAAGTATTATTTTTGACCAATCTGATAAAAATAACACATAAAAAGAAAATTATTAATGGCTAAAAAAAAATTACTAAAGTCAACTGTCCAAGCTTTGACTTTTGGCCGGATTCATAGTATTTACTTGGTCTTCATAGTATTTGCCTATTTGGTCTTACTTGGCGGACTACTAATTCTAGTTGGCTTGGGGAAAACAGATCAAAAAGACCGCAAAATGTTGATATAAAAATAGTAACAAAGGGAATTATATAGAAGCAAATAAAAAAGCGAAACAAAGAAAAACATGGACGTTCAATTCAACACATTCAAAATGAAAATCTCATTGTAAAAGCAGGAATTTATTTGTTTCAAAAAAGAAGAAGAAAACGCTAGAAAAAAAAAAACGAAAACAGAAAGAGAGAGAGAAGTTAATCAAAATTTATTTTTTAGTATGATACATCACTATTTTTATAATTCAGCTCCTTAATTTGATACAGCACCAAACGTAACTCAGTACTTAATCCAGCTTAGGCCAATCCAAACTAATTCAAAACAGTCCTAGAATTTAGTCCAGTTCATAACAATCCACCGTATCAAACGACCCCATATATTGTTGTTTTGAGAGGGATTGTAATAAATTGGGCGAATTAAGCTAAGTTGGAGAGTGTTAGATTAGAAGAAAATAAATCTGAAGAAAGAGTTTTTTTTCTCCTTTCTCTCTATCAGTCTTTGCTTGTCGACCAGACAAACAGTAATTATTTTTGTCCCACTAGCTCATAAATCCTTGTTTGACTAAAGTAGCCCTTATTAAATTCAGATTAAGAAGAAAAAGGCTAATGAATGGAATTCTGAGTATAGAGGATGATGGATAATGACTTGCTTCCCACGAAAAATGGTAAAGGAAACTGTGACATAAAACATCTACCTGTATTTTGTTGACATCTTCGTCTCTTCGCTTTCACACCCGATGAAAATTCTTCTCTGTTCTCCCTTCACAAACTAAAGTTATTTGTACACATTAACCACATAAATACAAAATTACCCATATACCTTTGTCTATGCTTTTCTTTAATTTTGATAACATGCGATAGTTTAAACTAAAAAGGGAGAGAGACTTCTTTCACACACACATAGTATTTGCCAATTTGGTCTTACATGGCGGACAACTAATTCTAGTTGGCCAAAATAAAGAAGTGTATATTTCCTGTTAGCTTGGAGAAAACAGATCAAAAAAGAAGAATTCCCTTGGGGAAAATTGAATTTAATATTCCTTTCTAAATAAGTTTCCTTATTCTTGCTGGATTAGTTTTTTTGGAGTCAATTTCCTTAGAACATAAGCGACCAATTTCCTTAGAGCATAGCAGTGACCGCAATTTTCTTAAGGCATAGGGAGAAGGGTACTGTTCTCTATATACGGGTAATGCTAGGTTTATTATATTTTTATATTATATTGTGTATAATTTCTCTAATAGAGGTAGAGCCCCATTGTATTGGTGGGCTCCACCTTTATTAGAGATGTGGTACAAAATGTGGTATAAAAAATATAGTAAGCCTAGCATTTTCCTAAATAGATATATTTACCTGCTATTGATGAATGCATACGGACATTTGCAAAACATTCTCAAGTTTTAGATTTTCCAGGCGAGTAAACCCCAGCCATGGCTTCCTTCAAGGACACAGACCCAACCCTCGGGTTCTTAACCCGAAAGGATGCTGACGTCATGCTACCACGACCCACTAGGGTTAAGAACAAAACCCCAGCCCCTGTTCAAATTACCACAGAGCAAATCCTCCGTGAGGCACGTGAGCGCCAGGAGGCTGAAATCTGACCTCCCAAGCAGAAGATCACTGATCCCACCGAGCTCGCAGATTACTGCCTCCGAAAGCGCAAGGAATTCGAAGACCAAATCCGGCGCGTGAGGGGGAATGTCAGAGACTTGATCAAGTATGCGCAGTGGGAGGAGTCCCATAAGGACTTTGAACGTGCTCGCTCTGTTTAGGAGCGTACGCTTGAGGTCGATCACCGGAACCCTACCCTGTGGCGCAACTATGCTGAGGCGGAGATGAAGAACAAGTTCATCAACCATGCAAGGAACGTGTGGGACCGTGCCGTCACGCTCTTGCCTAGAGTTGATTAGATTTGGTACAAGTATATTCACATGGAAGAGGTTATAGGGAATGTGGCTGGTGCTCGGCAGATATACGAGAGGTGGATGAATTGGATGCCGGACCAGCAAGCCTGGCTCTCCTTCATCAAGTTTGAGCTTCACTATAATGAGGTCGAGCGTGCTAGAGCGATTTTCGAACGTTTCGTGCAATGTCATCCGAAAGTTGGTGCTTGGATTCGGTATGCCAAGTTTGAAATGAAGAATGGTGAGGTAGCGAGGGCAAGAAATGTATATGAGAGAGCAGTGGAGATCATGGGCGATGATGAGGAGGCCGAGCAGTTATTTGTGGCTTTCGTTGAATTTGAGGAGCGGTGCAAAGAAAGTGATGGAGCAAGGCGTATTTATAAATTTGCACTTGATCATCTACCCAAACGAAGGGTTGAGGATTTGTATAAAAAGTTTGTGGGTTTGGAGAAGCAATATGGAGATAGACAAGGCATTGAGGATGCGATTGTGGGAAAGAGGAGATTTCAATATGAAGATGAGGTTAGGAAGAATCCTCTTAATTACGATTCCCCGCAGGAAATAAGTACAGAATTAGAGGGGTTTATGAGAGAGCTATTGCTAATGTTCCTCCTGTGCCGGAGAAGCGGTATTGGCAGCGCTACATTTACTTGTGGATCAATTATGCACTATATGAGGAGCTTGATGCTGGAGACATGGAACGTGCACGAGATGTATATAGGAAATGCCTTCAAACGACTCCTCACAAGAAGTTTTCATTTGCAAAAATATGGCTTCTCGCTGCCGGGTTTGAGATACGACTGCTGAATCTCGAGGGTGCACGCGAGATCCTTGGTACTGCAATAGGCAAGTCACCTAAAGATAAGATATTTAAGAAGTATATTGAGATTGAGCTGAACCTTGGGAATTTCTATCGATGTCGGAAATTGTATGAAAAGTATCTGCATTGGTTCCCAGAAAATTGCTATGCGTGGACCAAGTATGCAGAGTTAGAGAAATCTTTGTGTGAGACAGAACGGGCTAGGACAGTTTTTGAACTTGCCATCGCCCAACCAGCACTTGACATGCCTGAATTGTTGTGGAAGGCATACATTGACTTTGAACTATCAGAGGGTGAATTTGAGAGAGCTAGAGAACTTTACGAGAGACTCCTAGACCGAACAAAAAACCTAAAGGTGTGGATCAGTTGTGCGAAATTTGAGGCATCTGCTATAGTGGAAGCAATGTGTTCAGAAGGCCAGGATCAGGATTATCTTCGTGAACAAACGCAGCAATGTGTTCAGCGTGTTCGAAGAATATTTGAGAAAGCTTTTAACTATTTTAGAACTTCAGCACCTGAGTTAAAGGATGAACGATGTCTCTTGCTTGAAGAAATGTTGGAGATGCTCTAAGAAATCAGAAGGCATATTGTGAGGTAGGCCCATCATTTAGGGTATGCAAGATTAGGATCTGCACTTAGTTTCCTGGAAATCTTTTTCTCAGGCTCCATCCTATAGCAGTGATTGATCAGACATTTCAAGAAATTTCTTCTAGTGATTTCCCCACTTCACTATTCAAGAATTGTTATGCGTACTCTCATTGTTTAATGAGTTGAACTTGTTTAAATCCACAAATGTATCTCATGGCTTGGGACTGCCCTATTGAAAAAGGAAAACAGAAATACTAATTGCACTTTGGATCTAGTTGGGCAAAATGTTGATATGAAAACAGTGACAACGGGAACTATACAAAAGCAAATAAAAAAGGTGACCAAAGAAAAACTCATTCAAAACAGAAATACTAATTGCACTTTGGATCTGCTTATTCTTCAGTCAAGTATTCTTTCTCTGCGTCACATATGAAACTCAAATCACAAGTTATGAATGTAAATTTTAGTTATTTCTAGGCTGAACAAGATTCCTACAGAATGAAAAAGGAAATATGGTCGGAAGGGGCAAAGAAATATGGTAAAACCAAACACGAGTGGACAGAACTTCATGTCATTCAACATAGCTAGATTAGTAACAGAGTCTAGATCCAACGATACTGAATTGAAAACAAAATCAAAATCCTGCATAAGATTTCTTCCAAAATGCTGAAAACTAACATAGTAGGAAACACACGAAGCAAAATTAACCATAATAGCTCCAAAGCTCACTCATCCTCCTGGCTGCGCAGCCTGGCAAGTTTGTTGGTAACAACAACATCCAACTGCGCTGCACGCTCGACGATCTCCTTTCTCTTTTTGGTGGAAATATTGTGTGCAATCTCAGCACAGTAAGTCCTGCAGTTACATTAGAGAAACAAGGGGTAAGAAAACTCTAAAGCATAAAAGACTTCTCTGAAGATTGTGAAAAATATTTTAAAGGAACTGTTGCATACCTGTTGTGCATCATTAGGATTTCAACCTCTTTGACATTGTGCACAACGAATTTCTTGAACTTATTAGGGAGAAAGTGGCGAGTCTTCTTGTCTGAACCATAGCCAATGTTGGGCATCAAGGCACATCCCTTAAACTTTCGCCTGACACGTGAATCAATACCCTTGGGCCTTCTCCAGCTTTCCTGCCATAAATAAGATCCAACCACAGGAATTTCATATTAGGGCCCCAGGATGCATGGAAGCACAAAGAAGTCAGGATTTCTGAGATACTTCAACGTGTCCAAACAAAACAAGCAACATTCATCATCAAATAAGATAAGAATTACAAAACTTGATCACCCAGAAAGCATCTACTATCCAGACTTGAACTCTAGCAGGTCAAATTATCTATCCAAAATATAGAACCAGAGCAGCAATCTCATTGCAAGAAAATGATGCACAATGAGATTCATCACCTCACCAGAAGTCATTTTTTAAATCGTTATCATATTCTAATTACACTCTTAGACAAATAGATCAAAACAAAATAATGGATAAATTCGACTTTTCGTAACTCCCATAAACATATACACCATTCCAAATATAGAACCAGGGCAAGAATCTCCTTGCTAAGCAGCAAAATGATGAACAATGAGATTCATCACCTCGCTGCAAGTCATTTTTAAAATCGTTCTCATATTCTAATCACACTCTTAGCCAAACAGACAAATAAAAAAATGATGGCTAAATCCGCCTTCGTGTAACGCCAATAAACATACGCAACTCTCCACGTCTGTGAAGAATACACTTGCTACTACTATATTTGAAACAGCAAAACAATTCGAAACACCTACTCACTCAATGCTTAACCAAATTTTATGGACCCTAATCATTACAAGCAAATACAAATCTGTTAACTAAAATTATCTTCATTGCCTTGCAAATACCACAAAATATTCAAGCATTGGTAAAATTAAATTATCCCAAAACCTAATTGCTTAAGACATTGTAAATCATACTGAAAGACCCCATTATAAGTTACATCAAGCAGAACAATTGATAATACTTCTTACACTAAAATTGAAATTTCAAACAATCCATACGATTCAATTACTTTTAAAAAAGAAGGAACAGAAATGAAATGACCCAGAGATTCATACCTTGACGCATATCTTCCTGTCACTTTGGGGCCTCTTGAAGTGCTTGGTACGCTTCTTCACAATTTGCTTCTTCAGCAAAGGGACAGCCATTGTTTCTGTCACTCAAACCACAACAAAATCATGAATTTACTAAAATTATACACAAACAATAATATAGATAGCAGTTCTTGTAGCTATTAGGCCAAAAAGTATGGTGTTTTGAAAACAGAGGAGGATCAGAGATTAGGGATTCGAACCTGATTGAAACGAAGAGCAGTATGGCGCTGCTGAGGAGTTGAGGGAGGGAGAGGCACAGAGGGCCTAGGGTTTTAAGTGAGCGAATATATACGAAATAGCTGCAATCTGCTCTGGTCGATGACACCGTAAGATTACATTTTTTTTGGGCTGTGAGGGAGTCCCTAGCCCAATCAGTTGGATCATCGCCTCCAATCGAGGCCCAATTGAGCAAAGTCCAAGTTACTTGAGGCTTCCTTCCTTGGATTGAGTGTGGTGGGTTTGCTTGTTGGGTTTATTGTTGCATTTAAAGCCCATCTGATCTAATGAGAAAAGTTAGTTATATACGTGATGAGAGAGAGAGAATGAGAATATATTTCCGCCTTTTCTGACTTAAATAAAAGAGATAAAGAAGCCAATTTCGTGAAAGCTTTTTCTTGCTTCGAAAGGAGCCTTTTCTTTTGCACAACATTTCGGTAGTAAAGGCGTTAAGAATATCACTTTTGAGCTTCCTTAATGAGTTGTTTTGTTTTGTTGTATCTGTGCCATCCTCTTTTAAGTGAGTTTTTAGAATGAAATTCATACTTCGGAAAAAAAAACACCCTATAAGGTTTTGAAAATTACACAAACACTCCTTGAGGTTTTAAATTGTTTCCATAAAATCCCTTTTCATTGATTTTTTGTCCAAAGATTTATGGTTTTATACAAACAATTCTCCAAATGACAAAATTGGGCCTTTAGATTAGATATACTTCATTGTGGTTAATTTTGTCATTTGCATAAGTTTTAAAAAAAATTGAAATCAATAATTTTTGGATGATTAATCAACGAAAAGGGGTTTTGTGATAACAAATTAAAACCTCAGGGGGTGTTCGTGTAATTTTTGAGACTTGAAGGAATTTTGTGAAAACACAAGAAATCTCATGTTAGTGTAAATAACTCCTAAGAAGATCAATGTAAGGTGTCAAATTCAGGGATTTTAGTCAATGTTTATAATTAACTTCTTATGGGATATAATTAAATAGTTCCCATATGATCCTATGCGTCAAAGGTATATATACAAGATGTACCACATAATCATACTACTATAATATTTTATAATCACTCATTCAAATGACCCTGTGTGTCAAAGGTGAAAAAAAGGTAACCAAAGCACAAGGCATTTCACTGAAAATTATGCATTCTAGTCTCCTACAAATGGTCTATTTCCTAATTCCCCCCTTGAAATTCAAAGGTGTCATACAAACCAATGGGCAGGCATTCAATGCAGGATCTCTGGAATCTGTTTCACTCCAACTGCATTGACAAAATTGTAATTAATTAGCATGCATTGTGACATTATACATGCAGGGTTTGGACACAAGTGTCTGCATAGCCTTTAGCCATATCCCCACAAAGTAATTAATTTTTTGCCTCAAAGTTGTTTGTAGCCTCCGTTTTCTTCTTCTTATATATTCCTTCTCATTTTACCATTCACAACTGATCAGCAACAAGCATATCACCTTTCCCCAACCTTTCTTCTTTTGGTTCATTTCTTCGAACCTTAGGGTTGATCATTTTGGTAAGTTCATCAGCCCACACCATCTCATGTAATTTGTGGTACAGATCGTAGGGAAATACCCACATCACCTAACACAACCCAAATTATATGTTTTCTACTCTACTTCTTCTTTTGCAGAAACTTTTTGTTCTTCACTTTAATTTTCTGGCTTCTTGGTTTTGCTCATCATCAGCTGCAGGATTTTTCACTTGCAACTGGGTTGTTTAGAGATGAGTATAGAGAGAGATCAAAATGTTTTCAACCAGAAAGAAAGTGATGATCAATTTGTTGACTGGAAAGGAAGAAAGGCAAATCCTGGAAAGCATGGTGGAATTACAGCTGCTGCCTTTGCATGCGGTAAGTTGCAAGTGCAGGGATCTTAACACTTTGGTTTTTTCCTTTAATAATATGAAAAATGATACTCAGGATCTTTAATTGATGGTTAAATGGTCCCTCTTAAAGAGTAAGTTTTTTTTGTGGTCATTCCCTAGGGAGGGGGAGCGGGAAGTAATGTATTGGGTTGCCACAAGATTGTCGCCTAAGATTTGAACTTCATGACTTTATCTCACTCAAATTCAAACCCTTTAACCCAGGTTCTGCATATATACCAGCCTATTTTACACTTTTCTTTTCTTTTTTTAGTTCATATTTTACAAACTAAATCAGGGATGCAGAAAAATTTTGATAATCAAGAGAGAGAATGTTCTATTATGAGGTGATTTGGTCATAATTTATTTTTTGTGTGCAGTTGTTGAGGTGTTTACCAACATGGTCTTCTTAGCCAATGCCATTAACTTTATCACTTACTTCAATAAGTCAATGCATTATCCACATGCTACATCAGCAAATATGGTGACCAATTTCATGGGGACTTCTTTCTTGCTCTCCGTCCTGGGAGGCTTCATTGGTGACTCAATCTTCACAAGATTCACAACCTTTATCGTCTTCTGTACAATTGAGTTGCTGGTATTGTCTATATATATTGTTTTTGGGTTAATAAGACCTATCTTCGTATCAGTATGTGACATGAAATTGAACAAACTTTTTGGTACCAATTCTAGGGGCTAATCTTGCTGACAATCCAAGCTCAAAACCCGCAATTTCTACCGGCGTTGAATGAAAAGCCTTCTCAGTCTGAAGCAGCCATTTTGTACACTGGCCTTTATAGCATGGCTGTTGGTGTAGGTGGAATCAATGCCTCCTTGCCTGCCCATGGTGCTGATCAGCTTGATCACGGCAACCAGAGGCTCATCTCGGCCTTCTTCAATTGGTTTTTCTTTTCCCTCTGCCTTGGGGGCCTCATAAGCTGCACTGTTATGGTTTGGGTGGAAGAGAACGAAGGCTGGAACTGGAGTTTTACTATAACAGCCATAGTCTTGAGTTTGGCACTTTCAATTTTCATCAGTGGGAGCCCATTTTATAGACACAAACTTCCTGGTGGAAGTGCATTGACAAGAATCATTAAGGTAAAACTATACTTAACAAAATGCAATTGAAATAAATATATATCAATTAGACTGTTCTGTTTGGATTTTAATTTATTTCTTTTTGGTGGTGTCAAAGGTACTAGCTTCTGCTGCTCGAAACTGTAAAGCCTCACCGGAAGAGAGAGTCGAAAACCAGTATGCAGTATCTGCAATCAATCCAAACAGAGTTGATGGAAAATCCCATAACAAGTTCAAGTAACTCCTCCTTTTCCTCTCTCAATTAGTCCCTAATTAGTTAGGTTATTAATGTGTGGCAAATACTATGAGTGTTTAAAGTTTGAGTGGGATTAAATTATAGTGTCACACTTTTGGACATGTATAAAGTAGTCCTGGCCTACCATATGAGACCACTCAAATTTTGAGAGGGAAGAAACAATAAACTCCGTATACCATTTTCATGTAGTTTTGGTCTAATAATGCCTATAATTTATCAGGTTCCTAGACAAGGCATTGATTGACAACACAATTAGTGAAGCTCACGTTGAGGAAACAAGAACTTTTCTTGGCCTTCTACCAATCTTTGCAAGCACAATCATGATGAACTGTTGCCTAGCACAACTTCAGACATACTCAGTGGTGCAAGGGGTCCTAATGAACCGAAAACTACACAATTTCAAAATCCCAACTCAGTCACTAAGTGTGCTCCCCCTCTCCATTATGCTTGCTTCTATTCCCTTATACGAAAAATTCCGACGAATCTTAAGTTCCAAGAAATCAGAAAAAATCCACATTTTCCAACCACTTTGGAGGATAGGCCTGGGGCTAGCTCTTGCATCAGGATCAATGGCTGTAGCTGCCCTAGTCGAAGCTAAGAGGCGCGAGGCGGCTCTGGACAATGCCACATTGTCTGTGTTCTGGCTTGCCTGGCAGTTCCTGTTGCTTGGAGTCTCAGACATGCTCACACTTGGAGGCATGCTTGAGTTCTTTTACTCAGAGGCACCTGATAGCATGAGAAGCATGTGCACTGCCTTGTCATGGTGCTCAACTTCCATGGGCTACTTTTTGAGCTCTGTGCTGGTGTCCATAGTAAATTCAGCCAGTGGAAGATTTGGAAGAGAATGGCTTGGAGGAAATGACATAAATCACTCACGTTTGGATCTTTTTTACACCCTTCTCAGCATTCTCAACACCCTCAATTTCCTCAACTACATGTATTGGGCTAAGCAGTACTAATTAGGTGTGACAAACTTTAACTAAAACTGTATGTAACATCTCATTATGAACTTAATTAAAATTTTAAAGTTTAAACCAAAGTTTAATGGGCCTCCCCCATTTTCTTCGTCATTGATTTTTTTTGGGGTCCTTGTGTCTTCAATCTGGTGCAGGCTGGGTTGGGTGTGTCAACATCATAAGTTGTAATCAAAATGGCTGTTGGGTGTGTTGAGGATTTGAAATTGATGTGTTTTTATTAAGGTCAAACACAATAATCACGGAAATATGCTCCTGGAATATGTACAAGGTATATCCACCTACCGGGACTTGATACGTTGTCGTTTTCTTCTGCTGTTTTCTGCATGAATTTCGATCCTGTTTCAGCTGTCAACCCTCTAGGCTCCTACCAGTGATTCAACAAATCATTGTATCGTTTACTAGACTAAAACTCTTGGGTTTGAGAGTTCAAATTTTGAATATCTTCTTATGTCACCAAAGTAAGTCCGAGTCGACAATGATAACATAACATATCAGACTGTTTTATCGATGAAATTTCTCTCTATTTTAGCTTGGCTCTTGAACAACAAGGATAGGTTCCGATGCGTTACCATCAGATTCAAAACAAGAATTCTAGATAAAGCTTTCGCAATTGTCAACTTAAACTATTCACTGAATCTTATCAATTTGGAATCATTTTTTAATTCCTTGATCTGAATTGAAAAAACTAAAATGAATTCTTTTCTTGGCATCATCACGCAAACTATTTGAATCCACATAGCGGGAGCGATCAAAAGGCTAAATAGATCTTAATCTAATCTGCTTTGACTCAGCCCTCTTCCCTTAAAAACGTGCAAGTCATATAATTTTAAAGACAAGCTCCTTGGCCTGCGGGGGGTTAATAACTTAATGATGTTACTTTGACCATAAAAAGTTGTTTAAACTTCTCGAAAACCATAAAACAAAATAAATAAAGGAAGATAGTTTATTTGAATCAGACAAAAATAAGAGATAAAATCAGTAGAAAAAACAACTGAGAATGCAGAAATTAAGGTATGTTATTTTATAAACTCATTCTAAAAATAAAATAAAAAGATGTAGCATGGTGAATGAGGTGGTATACATCACTTTTAGGAGCGATATTCTTATTAGGGTAACAATGAGAATTCTGAACAACTCATTCTTTTATCGGTGTAAACTTTTAGGATAGACTCCGATTACGTGTTTTAAACATAAAAAATTTAAATTTACAACTAATACATGATATTGTGATATTTATAAAGGGGGAAGATATTAGTGAATTCCATACCAATAATAGATTGGAATATATACAAAAAGAAGAAAAAAAATCCCAAAGATAATACTCTTTTGAGAATAATGACACCTTTATCATCATTGCAATTAAATATATATATATATATATAATACATTTGGAACCATATTGCACATTAATGACATTGATAGAAATAGTTTTAGTGGATGTATGTAGGGAGGGTATGTCTGATTTTGAACCAAATTAATACCAAAAAGGCAAAAACATACCTCACACAATCAAGAGCTTGAAAAAAACCTTATTTTCTCTAATAATTTTGAGACTTGGGACACCTCATGTTCAACTGAGGACAACATTTTGGTCCTCCCATAGCCATTTTGAGGAGCTTTTAGACTGTGACAACATAGAACGCCCATTCATATGTGGCCTGTGAAAAATTCACTGTGGAAATTGAATCAAATTCCAATTCCAAGTCTTTCCATGGATGTAAAGTCGTCTCCAACCTGAAGTGGAGAGAAAGCAAAGACTAAAAGAACCCAAAAAAAAAAAAAAAAAGAAATTCAACCATTCCCATTCACCAACCCAAAAGAAAAAGAGAGCTAATACATATGGCTCACTGCTCCAAGTGCCTCCCCCAGATAACGGTACACTTTACATGTTGCACGCAGCCCACATGCTCCCCCAATTTTTTATTTCCCATTTTCCTTTTTTTTTATTCGTGACCCATTTTTTCTTTATTTTTACAATCCTCGGTTGTATACAACTGTGTACTTATTAACTATGATATGATTAATTGCATACTAGTTTTTTTCGTGGGTGTTTCTATGCTTGCGAGAGTCTTTTTTTATTATAATTTTTAAAATTTATTTTGTAATTAAAAAATATAATAGTTAGTTGTGTTTTATAAAAATATGATTTATCATCTGAATTTTTTTTTAATTTTAATTTTTTAATATGAAAAAGTGTGAATTTATCATATTATCTTTATTTAATTAATAATTTTAATTTTTAATGCTTACATTAATTAATGACATTTTTTGATATTTTGAATGTTTTACAATTCTCTACCTCAACTATTACGAATTTATACATATGAGAAAATCGGTTGCATACAATTATTATGGGTTTATTTAGTTGTATGCAACCGGTTATAGCGAAACCAATACAAAAGAGAAATTATCTTGTACATCCGCAGTATCAGCATGACACGTGATGTATCGAATGCATCTAACAATATATATATTCCCCCACAACCTTTACATTCAGCAGAACATCTCTCCCCCTTTTTCTTTTGACAATCAATCTCTCTCTCTCTCTCTCTCTCTCTCCATATTCTCCAATAATGGCTTCCTCTCTTCATCCCGTTCTTCTTGTCTCAGTCTCGTGGATCTCCCTCCTGGCTCTGCTAATCTCACCCGCGCAAGCAGCCACCTGCACCTCACAGACATTCAAGAACAACAAGCTCTACGCCCACTGCAGCGACCTCCCCTTCCTCAGCTCCTACCTCCACTGGACCTACAATGCCTCCAACTCCTCTCTCTCCGTCGCCTTCGTGGCGAAGCCGGCCAAATCTGACGGCTGGGTCGCGTGGGCCATCAACCCCACCGCGACCAAGATGGCTGGGGCCCAGACCCTCTTAGCCTACAAGACCGAGAACGGGGCACCAGCCGTCAACACATTGAACATCTCCTCGTACAGCTCCATCGTGCCGGGAAAACTCTCGTTCGACGTCTGGGACGTCAGCGCGGAGTTTTCCAACGACACCTTCACGATCTTCGCCACCGTCAAGGTCCCGAAGGACGCGGCATCCGTGAACCAGGTCTGGCAGGTGGGCTCCGCCGTCAACAAGACCTCCGGTTTCCCCGAGAAGCATGACGTCGCCCCACCCAATCTCAAGTCGTTTGACACCTTGCCCTTGGGGGCCAATTCCACTACGGGCACTCCCGCTGGTACTAATACCACTACCAATAGCACTGGTGGTGGTGGTAGCGGAGCCTTGAGGATTGGGAGTGGAGGAAACATGGTATTGTTCTCTGTTTCGCTTTTGGTTCTTGGAGCTCTCATTGCTCTCTAAATTTAGTTTTTTTTTTTTTATTTATAAATTTTTTTTCTTATTGATGAGTCCAAGTGGGAGATGGAGATTTCAACACTTTTAGGTGGAAATATTTATTATATATTCCATGATATTTATGATTTCCCCATTGATTTAAATTATCTCTCCTCCTCATCTGCATCTTGAATCGATGAGAGAAAAGAGATGGCTCTAGTTGGTCATTAATTAATAGGGTGGATCTTGATGAGAGGAAATGCTTGTACCATTTAATTTAGTTTAATATTTTCCTTTATTTTCACGTTGGTCTCTTTTTTCTTTCTTTTAATATTTGACTATTTTTTTAATTATAAAGCAAAATTTTAAATTATTCTAATGTACGAAGAGGGGAATTGAACTCAAATGCTAGACGCAGGTAGAATACTTTACCAATTCACCTAACCCTCGTCCATCCATTTTTTAACATTGTTACTTGAGTAATTTTAGCACCTCATTGTGCCTTGATTTTTAAAAATAAAATAAAAATAAAGATAGTGATTATTGACAAACCAAAAAGCTCAATTAGATTAGAAAGGGAACGTTAAAGGGAAATGATTGCCATGTAAATATTTTGATCTTTATGGTATTTCAAAAACAAGTGATCTTTCCATTCGCATAATATTCACATGACAGTCAAATTAACACTATGCATGAACGATATAGACTTTGGGATTTTTTACCTTTGAGAAGTGTGGATACTTAGTATCAATAGTTAAATTCCGGCCGACTATAAATGTGTGGACGACCCACGCTAGTAAAATAATTTTAAAATAATTTATTAATACTTCTCAATTAATTAAGCAGGGGTTATGGGTCAAAAATAAAAATCTGTCCGGAGTCGTCCACTAGTCCCACCGCCTTTGCTTTTGTGTCCTCCACGTACCCCACCTGATTTATCTTATAGTTAAAAGAAGGCTTCTTGCATAAATAATTGGAAAGCACAAAAACGACAAAAAAAATTTTGCGTTTTTTACGGGTATGGTTTTAAACACTAAGGTCATGTTTGGTGCGCCTCATTGGATTGGATTGAGTTAAATAGCATTCGAAATCCTTGTTTGGTAAGAGACATGACTAGCTTAAATGAGACTGTATAGTCCAATAGTAAAAAACAGGTCTTACTCGCTCATCTAATATAGTGAGCCTGAAAAGTGGTTTGCTAAATAGAACACGTGAGTCCGACGCCTCTCTTTAGAAAATATCAGAATTTTATTTGTTTTCTTTTAATTATTGTTTTAGATCTTTGAATGGTTTTTTTTTTTTTTTTTTGGGTTGCAGCATTTATTTTACTTTTAAGATAAAAATCCTTAACTATATTTAAATATTACAATAATTATTTTGAGATTGCATTTGGAAAATCAAACTATAGTAATGTACAAATGTTTGACATTTTTTTTGATATTGAAACAAGTTTAATAATTCATGATGTGATGCTTTCTTTATCGCAAGCAATTTTTATCTTATCAAATTATATTTTTCAGTTTGAAGTCAAAAGTCAAATATACAAAAATTATATATGTATAATTAATTATTATTTTATTTGGTCCCTGAAAAACCTAAAATTATATATAGTGAGCTTAGCTCCTTTAACAATGTTTTGACCAACTAAGATTAATCTTGAGAAGCCAAAAAATAAATATCATAATTTTATTCTTCATTAAAAAAAAAAAAGAATTTTATTTGTATTCTTTTTATTATTGTTTTAATTCTTTCTTCTTCTTTTTTGGCCAGATATTGTTATAAATCTTTGAATTGGGTTTCTTTATAGCATTTATTTATCTTTAAGGTCAAAAACCCCAATTAAATTTAAATATTATAAGAATTATTTTTTAGTCCGACACAATGCCAAACATAGGTCTTCACTATTTTTACAATCCAGCTTCTTAGTCCGACGCAACACCAAATGTAGGTCAATACATAATCTAACTTAGCCCAATCCAAACTAATATGAGACAGTCTCAGGATTTAGTCCAGCCCAAGACAGTCTGCCGTATCAAACGACTCCTAATATTGTAGAGAATGTGGTACCAAACTTCGAACCTAAGACCACTAGGAATTAGTGCAAGCGCACTTAACCACAAATGGCAGGTAGAAGGACAGTTTCAAACACAAATTTTTGCGGAGCAAGACATTGCTCTTTAAAATTGAGGAGGAGTTCCTTTTTAAAACTAATGGAGTTTTGACATTTGTCAAAATTTGGCAACATTGACAAAGTTTTTAAAATAATAATAATAATAATTTAACACTTGTCAAAATCACATTAGTTGTAAGAGGATCTCCTCCTCAATCTTAACTAGCCAAAATTTTTTATGTGTTTTCTTTTTTCCTTCTGGGCTATCAATGTCATTATCAAAAATATATAATTCATTTGCAATTTGCACGAGGCAGAGTTGTACCCTATCTACCGGAAAAGAAAGAACTAAAGAAATTATCTTTTATTATGAACCCTACATAGTGGAACAAGAACAACCTCAAGGGCATCAAGGTTCGTCTTCTTCTACTGGTTTTGTTTTTGTAGCTGTAACTGTAAGTATGGGTGGACACAGTTCGGTTTGGACTGGTTTTTGTCTCAAATTAGAATCGATCTGGTACTATTCAACATGTTTGGTTCGGTTCGATTTTAATAAAAAAAATTCAAAAACTGTCCAGTTCCGATTTCGGTTTGATTTTGAACCAGATTATAAAAATTATTTTTTAATACAATTCTCAACTGAAATATTATTGTTTTACTTGAAAATTAACAAATTATTCAATTTCATATAAAAATAAATATTAAAGTTAGAAAAGAGATATATTTTGAAATTGAACTTGGTAAATATTAGTTTTTTTTAAGTGAATTTAAAAATATAGCATTAAATATAAATATATATTGAAATGATATATATTTTTTTAATTTGACCGGTTCGGTTTGGCTTGGTTCGTTTTTTGAACACATGGAACCGAATCCAAAACCCGTCCAAACCGGTCCGGTTCGATTTTAGGCCCTTTTTTGACTTTTTGGTCAACTCGATTTTTTTCCAATTTGGTTCGATACAGTTCGGCTCGGATTTTCGATTCCCCAATTTTAGTGCCCACCCCTAAGTAAAGGTGTTTGTTTCCTCGTATTTTGTTGGGCAGTTTGTTGTCTTGTATATTCATATTGGTTTTTTATACGTACGCATATATTTGTACTACAAAAATAATATACTTTTCGTTTTAGAACATTGCACATGATTGAATAAGGTCGTATGTATAAGTAATCCTAATCTTATGAACACGTTGTTTTTTTTTTTCATTGACTTTGAACAAATAATACAATATAAGAATTTTTTTTATCGAAATAGTTCCTTAACTTATACTCTCTTAATTTTTTATTTCTCATTTAGTGCGTGTGACTTATTTTTCTCCATTTTTTTCATCACTCGTTGTATACAACTATACTAATTGACCGTGATATAATATGATCAGTTGCATACAACTACTATTGATTTTTTTACGTATAAAAATATAATTGTATGCAACCGATTACAACGAAACCATACAATCAAAACCAATATATAGAGAAATTATCCTGTACATCCGCAATATCAGCATATCACGTGATATATCGAATACATCTAACAATTTATTTTCAATATAAATTCTCCCACAACCTTTACATTCAGCAGAACATCTCTCTCCCTTTTTCAATTCACAGCCAATCTCTCTCTCTCTCTCTCTCTCTCTCTCTCTCTCCATATTCTCCAATAATGGCTTCCTCTCTTCATCTTCTTCTTCTTGTCTCAGTCTCATGGATTTCCCTCCTGGCTCTGGTAATATCACCAGCACAGGCAGCCACCTGCAGCTCACAGACATTCAAGAACAACAAGCTCTATGCCAACTGCAGCGACCTCCCCTTCCTCAGCTCCTACCTCCACTGGACCTACAATGCCTCCAACTCCTCTCTCTCCGTCGCCTTCGTGGCGAAGCCGGCCAAATCTGACGGCTGGGTCGCGTGGGCCATCAACCCCACCGCGACCAAGATGGCTGGGGCCCAGACCCTCTTAGCCTACAAGACCGAGAACGGGGCACCAGCCGTCAACACATTGAACATCTCCTCGTACAGCTCCATCGTGCCGGGAAAACTCTCGTTCGACGTCTGGGACGTCAGCGCGGAGTTTTCCAACGACACCTTCACGATCTTCGCCACCGTCAAGGTCCCGAAGGACGCGGCATCCGTGAACCAGGTCTGGCAGGTGGGCTCCGCCGTCAACAAGACCTCCGGCTTCCCCGTGAAGCATGACTTCGCCCCACCCAATCTCAAGTCGTTTAGCACCTTGTACTTGATGGTCAATTCCACCACGGGCACTCCCGCTGGTACTAATTCCACCGCCAACAGCACTGGTGGTGGTGGTAGCGGAGCTTTGAGGATTGGGAGTGGAGGAAACATGGGTTTGTTGTCTGTTTTGGTTTTGGTTCTTGGAGCTCTCATTGCTTTCTAAATTTAGTATTTCGGGTCGGGTTTTTATTCTTTCTTATTATTGTGATTGATTGTATCAAAGTGAGAGATGGAGGTCTCAGCACGTTTAAGTGGAATAACATTTATATATATATTCCATGATATTTATAAATTCCCAATTGATTTATAATAAAAAAATAAAATAAAGAGGGTGATAATTGACAAACCAAAAATGTCAATTAAATTAGAAAGTGAACGTTAAAAGGAAATGCTTGTCACGTCTAAATTTTAATATTTATGGTGAAAATCACAGATTTTTCCATTGACACAATATTCCCATAACCGTCACATTAAAAGCGATTTCTAACTATTAAGACGTGTAGACTAACATCAATAGTTAAGTTTCGGATATGAAGCGTGTGGACAACTCACACTAGTAAAATTCTTTTTTAAGTAACTAAGGAATTGTTTGGTATTCAATTTGAATACAACTTTTTAAACTCAAAAATAGAATTTGAGTTCAAAACAAAGAAAACTTGTTTGGTAGCCCTATTTTTAAAAACTCAAACTCAAGAACAACTAAAAAACACACCAATTATTAAAAGCAAAAAATATATGTTTTTTCAGTTTTTTTTTTCTAACAACCCATAAGTTCTCAAAATTTTAAAATTTGAAAACAATTTTCAAGTTGCATATAAAACAAGTTTTTGAACTCCTTGTTTTTAAGAAAAATCAAAATTTTCAAGTTCCCTATTTGAATAGGATATCAAACGCCCCTAAATACTCGTTTGTATTTAATTAGGCAAGAGTTAAATAGGTCAAATAAAATACAAATTTGTCCCGTCCGGTGTCAACCACTGCCTTTGCTTTTGTGTCCTCCACACGTACCCTACCAGATAAACTTATACTCGGAAGTTCGCTAGCTACTAGTTCTTGCCCTCTTGCATAAGTAATTGGAAGGAACGCAGCAAAACGACACTTTCTTTTCTTTCCTTTTCACGTGTTTGTTTTCAGACACTCATTTTTGTGTGTTTTTTCTTCTTCTAGCCTCTCGTCATTAAAAAAGAAAAAGAAAAAGGAATTCCATTTGCAATTTGCACGAGACTTTTCGTCGTTACAAGTTTCAAAACAATGACGACAAATCTGTGCAGAGTTGTACTCAATCTGCTACAAAAGAATTGAAGAAAGTATCTTTTATTATGAACCCTACATAATCGAATCAAAACGGAACAACCTCAAGGGCTTCGTCTTCTTCCTCGCTTCTATTTTTTTTCCTTGTTTTCGTTAGCTGTCGTTTTTGGTTGGGCTGTTTGTTGTCTTGTATATATTCATATTGGTTTTTTTTTTTGTTTCGTGGTGTAAGTAGGGATACATTCGTTTTAAGCATTGCACATGATTCAATAACAACGTATAAGTAATCCTTAATCTTTTCAACATATACTAAATTCACATACATAACACGGATGTTTAGACTCGAACTAATACTTCCTAATAACTTTCATTTGCTATCTTATTCATCACCAATTGAACAATTTGTACGGGAGAAAAATCTGTCGCAATTTTATTTTCCTATACATAGACACAAGAATATTGATGTCACCATGACACAAGCCTTGCATCATCTCATCCCAGTCACATCTGGTAGGCCAAAAACCACTTTGGTTGGCATATAATTCCAAAATCTACAATTATAAATCCAACCGTGCAAAATGGATTGGAAATTTGCAAATTTTCATTTTTGGGATTTTTTTATTTTCCCCAAATTTACTCCATTATCTATAAATAAAAAAAATCTCCATAATTAAAAATGCACGTTGCATGAAAGTGGACATGTTTACGGAATTTAAGCGAAGATTAAGTGAACATAATCCATTAATTTTTGTTGCTGATCTGTTTTTTATTTTGTATTAATCGTGTTTTCGTTCTCTCATGCAATCTCCATTTCTTTATTATTTAACGCGTCCATCACATGGTTTCTAAAATCCGTTGAGTAGATCCACCCGCAGGCGATAATTACCCTTTGCTTCTCTCGCTGTCTCACTTCTCTCTCTATAAATTCCGCCAAAAATTAGTGGGAAGCCTTTGTTCTTCATCATCAGCATCAACTACTTTGCAGTTACTCATCTTCTTCTCCGTATTCATCCATGGCTTCTTCTTCTTCTCCTCCTTCTCTGGCATTTCTGGGGCTAACGCTCGCTCTGGTTTTGTTAATCTCACCCGCGCATTCACTCACCTGCACCACCCAAACCTTCACCAACAACAAGCTCTACTCACACTGCATAGACCTCCCCACACTCAAATCCTACCTCCACTGGACCTACGACTCGTCCAACTCCACTCTCTCAATCGCCTTCGTCGCGACTCCAGCCAAATCCGACGGCTGGATCGCGTGGGCCATCAATCCGACGAGCACCGGCATGAAGGGGGCCCAGACCCTGCTCACCTACAAGAAATCCGACGGCTCCATGAATGTCAAGACCTTCAACATCAGCTCCTACAACGATATCGTCGAGTCGAAGCTCGCTTTTGATGTCTGGGACACCAGCGCCGAGTCATCTGGCGGCGTTTTTAGACTCTTTGCGAAGTTGAAGGTGGAGGAGATGGAGAGCGTGAACCAGGTTTGGCAAGTGGGGCCCTCTGTTTCAAATGGGTTTCCAGTGAAACATGATTTCAACACAGACAATCTCCAAGCCAAGGGGAGCCTGAGCTTGACCGGAGGCACCACAACCCCCACAACCACCACCGGAGACTCCAGGTTGAAGAAGAGGAATGTGAGTTAATTTAAATCCCTCTGAATTTCCATTTTCAAAAGTTGGGAAAATTAGAAGGAAAAGATAGTTGCTTTGCTTCATTAGTGGCTTAAAGGTTAAGACTTTGAGTAAAGGGGAAGTGGGTATTCGTGAAAATTTGGTTTAAATTTTGTGCAAATAGTGGAAAACAGAACTGGATTTGAGATGGGTTTTGATCAAATTTGATAAGGTTTATTTCTTTTTTAATTGTGTTTGTGGGTTTGTTTCAGATTCATGGAATTTTGAATGCTGTGAGTTGGGGGTTGCTGTTTCCGATTGGGATCATCATAGCAAGGTACTTGAGGACGTTTCAGTCTGCGGATCCAGCATGGTTTTATCTTCATATATTCTGCCAGGTATCTGGTTATGCCATTGGGGTCGCCGGCTGGGCTACCGGAATTAAGCTCGGAAGTGAGTCCGAAGGGGTTGTATACTCTGCTCACCGGAAAATCGGAATTACCCTGTTCTCCCTTGCAACTGTCCAGGTAAATTCCCATCCAATTTTACCTACAGTAACTTCAAGAAATAATTTGATCCAAAAGTAACAAACTTTGATGTTCCTAAATGTTTTTTTGTTTTTTGTTTTTGTTTTTGGGTGCTCTGTGATAAAGGGTAACTGGCAGTTTTTAATTATATACAGTACATAAACTAAGAATTAACATCCGAATTTAGCACATTTGTTGTTTGATGCCATCTTGATTCAATTTCGTATGAATCAGTCCATATTTGCAGTTACTGAAGGCAGTATTGTCGAATCGAACCGAGGCTGAATATTTTTCTGTGGTATTTAATTTTGGATTGTTTTGTTCTAATGGGAATCTTCTTCTCTGGATGATCTTGCAGATTTTTGCACTGTTCTTGAGACCGAAGAAGGAGCACAAGTACCGGTTCTACTGGAACATCTACCACCACACCCTCGGATACGCCATTCTCATCCTCAGCATTCTGAATGTGTTCAAGGGCCTGGACATACTAAATCCTGCCAAGCATTGGAGATCCACTTACATAATTGTGATTATTGCCTTGGGTGCAATTGCCTTGTTATTGGAAGCAATTACTTGGGTTGTGGTCTTGAAGAGGAGGTCAACGAAGTCCACCAAGCCGTATGATGGTTTCAACAATGGACAAGGCTGAGCAGCCTCTTAACATATTAAGATCAAACCAAACTGCAGCAGATCTCCTCCCATGGCAGATACCGATTTTTGTAATATTCTTGTGATCTCACTGGTTTGAGATTCCGAGGTTTATCTATATCACCAGCCCTCTCATTTTTCTTCTCTTGCTTGTATAATGGTTTTGATTTGTTTTTAGGTTTCTTGTTTAGTATATATACATACAGAGTGTTAAATTCCCCAGTTTGTTTAATTTATTACCTTCTCCTGGGTATTGAAACCAGAAAATCATTCATCGTTCCTCTTAACAATTTGCGTGTGTGTGTTACGGTCATACTGAAAAATTTCTTGCAAGATCCGACTCAGCCTCGAACTATGATAAAGACTTCCATAATGTGACATGCTTATTATGCTTATATGACTAATCACTCTAGTGCTTGCTAATTGTATTTAATCTGATCTGATAAGGGAAACAAAACCATCAGGAACACAGACATGATTTAAATTGTCAATTTGTTAGTAGGAAGTTTCTCAGGCTTGTCGGGAAACTATAGATGTGTGACTAGCTGATTAGCAAGATTTAATTTCTCCATATAATAATTAGTATCTCCGGGGATAAGGTCATCAGTGACACTTTGGCCTCAAGCATTATTTTCCACAGTAACATTCAATTTAGAATCAATTATCAACTTGACTTTATTTAGGAGGGCCCCCCCACACCCCATGGATTGCTACTAGTCCCCACTGCTCTCATCACACTTCATTATTAATCATGTGCTTTAATTTGTTCTCTAATGCATAGCTGTTGTGTATGTCCCATGTGATGCATGGATTCTCTCTCTCCCTTATTACTTGGGAAGGAGATGCCCTAGCTAGCTTTTGCAGGGACAGTTGGCTTCTCACTAACAAAACATTATTATGATAATTCAATTTAAAACGGGCTTAAAAAAATAGGTTTCAAGAGTGTTTAGAGGAAGGTTCTTAGGCGCTTTAGCAAGGTTTTTACAGATCTGAACTGGTTTAAAGGGGATAAATAACTTTAAAACCTACACATGCAACTCTTAACTGTAGATGTGGATTAGACCAGTTGGTCAATAGAGTGTGCTTGCTCCTTGATGATGTACGTCAGGATAATTGACCAAGGCAGTATACATGCCCCTTCACACAAGTTCAATATCTTTTTCCGTACATTAAAGTTGATTTAGAATATTGATTTGTAAAAATAAAATAAAAAAACTTAACCCTCCATCACCCTCATTGAAAGAATAAGTAAAAGAAAAGAAAAGAAGGACCATTGTTGTTGTGGGTTCTAGATGGGCAGTTAACGTTGAATTGAGGATCCACAAGCAAGGGTGAAAGGTAGGTGTGATTTATCTTAGAAAGCGCGGCGTGGAACTGTGGTTGATAAAGCAACGGTGACGCGAAAGTGCTTTTGGCCTGCTTTTTTCAAAAGCAATGTTTGATGATGACCAATGACCCACACGTAAAACGACGACTTCTCTCACAACCTTTACAATGAGTCAATGAGCAGGTGCACAAGAAAACGATATTATGAAAATTCCCTAATAATAAAAAAATAAAAAAGAATAAAATAAAGCTGAGTTAACTTAGACTGTAATTGAGTACACAGACAGTTAAGTCGAGCATGTGAGTAAATTTAATTTGTGGAGCTCGTTTTTCGCTTTCATTCAGATTCTTCCATAGTTTTCTAGTTTCATTCAGATCCTTCATGTATTTGGACTGACAACGACCTAATATTCTAATCTGGCAAATTAAATAATCAATACTAATTTTGCATGGGGCATGTCATAGTGATGCAATGATGATTATATAAAAGAAATAATAAACCTTGTTCAAAGAGAAAAATATATAAATTAAGATCTCAGTATAAATTACTAATTATAATTAACAAAGTATTGAATTAGAGTGTAATTCATGTTAGGTAAATGGTGACTTTTCGTCCATGCAGTTTGACGAAATTTACACTTTTATCTTTGTAGTCTCAATTATGACAATTTGACCAATGTAATTTTCTGGTTAATTTCTTAATAGAATAGACACGTGTCTTTTATGTAGAAAGGTATTTTGGATATGTCCTTGAATTGCGATAATATCAAACTATAAGAGTTAAATTGACAAAATTAAAACTACAAAAAACCAAAATAAAAAAATTGACAAACTATAAAGACCAAAAGTAATATTTTTCCTTAATGTTAATTAGGGTTTATGTAAATATAACATTGGTTGAATGAAGAGACGAGTCTCCCCTAGTGGTGAAAATCACTTGTGGATAAAAATGGTCCCTTTGCAAATTGCTTGGTGGGGCTTCTATCTTAGATATTACGACTTCTGGGTGTGTTTGTGCCACTCAATGATGTGCAATGTCATGAGTGTATACATATCTCTTTGAATTTGAGCCCATACATACCACAAAGACAAAGCTAACGCATGCAATGATGTCAAACTCAATTCCCCCAACTTCCAAAAAAACTTGGTGTCACCACCTTTCTTTTTGTTTCTTTTCTACATAGTCGGTAACTCACATAGAGAAAAATTGACATACACGCCAGCATAAATAAGTTCGTTTGAAACCCATAAAATAAAAGCTCTTACATCAACTATTAGGAGGAATTGTAATTATTATTATAGTAAACAAAGTAGCTAAGAGGTACAAACAGAGGAAAAGAAAAAAGGGTTTCTATTTGAGCAATGGAGGAGGGGGTCCGAAAGAACTAGTTGGTTGGTGCCATATTTATGTGATGAGAACAACTTAAATGGGGACCAACATGCAATGCGACAAGATTAAATGACATGTCTCGTTCAATTAAAATATATCACGTATTACAAAATTTTAATTATAAATTAAACTTATTACACGTGCTAGATTTTAACTAGACAGTGCTTGCCGCTCAACATGCTATACTTGGTATGGAAGTTCCTACTCGAAATTTTCTAGTATGTACATTAGCTCGTCCATTCCCGACAACATTTCGATAACATATTAATTAATTTCCGGTATTTTTGTTAAAAGTTGTCAAACATTTCAGCCAACTTTTGGAAGCAACATTACCGAAAGAGCAGCCCATTCAATTTGGGTTATAGGATTTGAAATTTTCTAGGTCCACCGACACCGAAAGAGCAGCCCATTAAATCCAGCCCGGTTAAATTGCGTGGGCTATGGCCTACCTACCTACTTATCCAAAACTCAACCAAAATATTAATTATATCTAAATGAAGGTTCGCAAGAAAAGGAAAGTATATTAAGATAAATTTTCCATGAAAAAAAATTAACTAAACATTTGCTATTTTTGGTTCTTCCATTTCAGAGATACAAATGGTGGTTTGCTAATCAATGTATTTTATGAGTTTAACTGTTTTACTATAAAGATTGTTTTGGAAACTCTTGCTCGTTTTGGAAATATTAATTTAAAAAATCACAAAACTTTGTGATAAAATTTTCCCAAAGTTATAAATATGGCTCACAACATTTTATTAGGAGAATGGGTAACAACAGGGTGATTACAGAATAGTACGGTCACGTGATACATTTTGTATACGTGTTATAATATAAGTGAATATTTGTTAAGATTATTCTCTAAAGAGGTGAAAAATAAATCATGTCGTCCACCCATATTATAAAATGTATACAAAATGTGCTATATGACCTTGGTATTCTATGATTTCTAACAACAACAATACTTGACTAGTCGAATGTGCTAATATTGTGAAAAACAATACTTGTTTAGGAGAATGTGTGCTAATCTTGTGAAAAGAGTAATCTAAAGATTAAAGAATAAAACATATTTAATTTTTAAACTTTCGTTTATTCGAAAGAGAATAATGAAAAAAAAGAAAAGAAGAAAATATAAAATTGTACGTGTCGGATTCCATAGCATATGCCTTTACAGACCGGACACAATTCTCTCCCATACTCTATTTTCCCAAATCTCCGTTAAAAATTTTTGAGTGATAAAAATAAAATAAAATAATAATAGAAGAAACCGCCTCGTGATCTTCGTCGTTTTATGACGAACGAGCAAAAGAGCGCGATTAGCAAATCGCAAATGGAGACGATACAGAGCCGAGTGGAAGCTTGGATCAAGGAGCAGAGAGCCAAGCTCCTGAAGGTGTCGTGGGGCCCACTGCAGTGGAGGATGAAGTGGCCGTGGGTCGGCGGCGACGGCTACCGGGAACATCGCCGGAGGATCCACCAGGAGTACGAGCGCCGCCGCAAGCAGCTCCACGATCTCTGCGGCGCCGTCAAGGCCGACTCCGTCTCCGACCTCCAGGACATCCTCTGCTGCATGGTTCTCTCCGAGTGCGTTTACAAGGTCAGTGAAACAAGCTCTCTATCTCTATCTCTATCTCTCTCTCGTATTTGATCGAACATGTTGTGTGCAATGTTAATGTGTGTTGGATGCTTCGTGCAGAGACCTGCTTCGGACTTGGTTCGCGCTGTGAACAAGTTTAAGGCCGACTTCGGAGGACAAATTGTATCTCTCGAGCGTGTTCAGCCTTCTTCGGATCACGTTCCTCACAGGTGTTTGATTTTTTTTGTTTGTTTGTTTGGGGTGTTTGATTCGAAAGTTTGTGTTCTGGGTTTGAAGTGTTAGCTGTTTGGCGTTTGGTGTTGCAGTTATTTATTGGCGGAAGCAGGTGATACGTTGTTTGCTTCCTTCATTGGTACGAAGCAGTACAAGTAAGAGAGCCATTTGAATTCGATGCAATTCAATCAGCATTGTTATCTTTGATTATTGTAAGTTCATTTATTTGTTTTTGAATATCATGAAGGGATGTGATGACCGATGCGAATATATTTCAAGGTGCTATATTTCATGAGGATGCCGTGGAGGTTACTAATGGGACCGAAAATAATAAATCAAATCGACCTCAAAATGGAAATGGAAATGTGGAGAATTTGTGGAACCCTCTTGAATCGAAATCGAAGCAAGTGAATGATAAAGCTAAACCGGCTGCTCATCGGGTACGATTGCAGTCCCAAGCACAAATGATTGTGCTCTTGTGTGCGCGCCCAAATGATTATCTAACATGCTAACCTTTCAAATTTTTATCTTTAGGGGTTCTTGGCTCGTGCCAAAGGTATACCTGCTTTGGAATTGTACAGGCTTGCTCAAAAGAAAAAACGCAACCTTGTGTTATGCGGTCACTCACTTGGTGGAGCAGTAAGTTTGATTAGCTTCTTTGCTTGAGTGTCAGCGGTTGCTTTACTTGTTATTGATTATAATTTCATAGAGTCTACGTGCTTTTGCCAATGTAGGTGGCAGTACTAGCTACCCTTGCTATTTTAAGAGTGGTTGCTGCTTCTTCTTCTTCACTAAAGGAGAATGAAAATGTTAAAGTCAAATGCATAACATTTTCCCAGCCCCCTGTTGGGAATGCAGCTTTAAGAGAGTAGGTTTCTGGTCCTTTTTTCAACTGACTTTCTGTGGTCTTTCATAGTTAGTGAAGATTACATTTTTTTTTTTCCTTTTATCTTATTTAAACATAACTAAAGTCATATTTCTTTTAATCTCTTATAGTTATGTTAATAGAGAGGGGTGGCAGCATTACTTCAAGAGTTACTGCATTCCAGAAGATCTGGTGCCTCGCATCTTGTCTCCTGCTTATTTTCACCATTATAATGCACAACCTCCTTTAGTGCCCGCTGAAACTGAAAGTACTAGCATATCCATGTTAAAAAGTGAGGAAGCAGTAGGAAAACGTAAAGAGAATGAGGGGGAACAATTGGTTCTTGGTTTGGGACCTGTACAGACTTCTATCTGGAGACTTTCAAGGCTTGTTCCCTTAGAGGGCGTAAGAAGACAATTTAATAAATTTAGAGGAAAGAAAGTTAATTCTGTTGAGACATCTTCTCTGTCAGATTCTGTTGCTACAACTGTAGTAGATGATGACATTGTTGAAGCACAGTCTCTTGAAATCCAAGAGGGTTCTGATGGTATATCTCTTAAGCCTATCTCTGAAACTGATAAAGAGCCACCATATGTGTCACCAAATGAGAAGTCAGCTAAAACAAGCACTGCTAAAAATGGGGATGGCAGGACATGGCGTAGAGTGCCTTATTTACCTTCATATGTACCATTTGGGGAGGTATTACAATACAAACTGGTTACCCTTTTGAATGATTTTTGAGCTTAGGGGCATGCATGAGAGGTTGGAAGCTAGTCCAAACTTTACAATGCCTGATGGTTTTGTATGCTTATCATCAGGCTAATCGTTAAGTTCTTTATAGTTGCGAGCTCATCAGAAACTTTTTATTTTGTGCCAGCTTTATCTCTTGGAAAATTCATCAGTGAAGTCACTATCAGATGCAGAGTACTCAAAGTTGACATCGGTATGAGCTTCCTTTGCATGACCATCCCTTCTTTTGTTTTTGGAACTTTTATATTTTCTCCTGCATAAAGTTTTGGCTTTTAACAGTTTTTCTTGCTCAGAAGTAGTTATAAGTTGTAGTGGTGTCTGGAATTTCTCATTTTATTTGCTTTCTTTTGGCAAAGACATTTTCAGGTCGGATCTGTGATTGCGGAACTAAGGGAACGATTTCGATCGCATTCAATGAAGTCATATAGGTTTCGGTTCCAGAGGTAATAAATGATATACATCCAAGAGTTTTTCTCTTTAATGCGCTAATCCCATTTTGAGTTGTGCTTCTGCAATATCCTTTCGTCCCAAATTGGTGTTACATTGGTCTGAAGGACATAGGTTGCATATTTCCGACCCATGATCAAGTCTTCAATAATCGTATAGATCTATCCAGGAATGAGACAAGCTGTTGTGGACTCTGCTCAGTGCATTTTGTTTGAAATCACTTCTCGCGGACTTCCTACCTGGGAATTCACTGTTATTATGAATAGAAATTGGTGCTTTCACATCTAGGCAGTCTCCATTACACTATCCTTGAGATAATATACTTTTTAAAATCTTCATAGTTTCTTGATGAGCCTGCTGAAAATAACGCCCTCAGAGATTGATTTTTACCGGATCCTGCATCATGCCTTTAGATTAGCCATAACTTGATTCACATGATACCCAAATTTTGCAATCTTGGGCCATTATGGTTATTGAGAAGATATGCCCAGAACTTGTAATTTCTCCAAGTATGCTTTGAAAAATGAAAATGTTATCTCATGTACTTCATTTGCACATTATTATCATGCAATTTTAAGTCCTGTAAGTTTCTTACCTTATCTAACCTTGTTTCCTCTGCAGAATCTATGACCTGTGCATGAGAGATGATACCTCACCTTTTTCAGGCATAGAGCAACTGCAGCAGTTTCCGCATCTGCAGCAATGGCTTGGCCTTGCAGTTGCAGGAACTGTGGAGCTTGGGCATATTGTCGAGTCTCCAGTTATTCGGACTGCTACTTCAGTTGCTCCTCTTGGATGGAATGGCATACCTGGTGAGAAGAATGGAGATCCACTAAAAGTTGATATCACTGGTTTTGGATTGCATCTTTGTACACTTGTTCATGCCCAAGTGAATGGCAACTGGTACTGTTCTTTGTAACAATCTTCATGGATGTCTCTACTCGCTGTGCATTCAATTCTTTTTATTAATGTGATACCATATCTTCATTTAGGTGTTCAACAGCAGTAGAATCATTTCCTGCTACCCCAACTTACTCTTCAAATTATGGAGAGAAGGTGGACCTACAAAAAATGCGAGTCTTAGTTGGAGCTCCGTTGAAACAACCACCAAAGCAACAGATGGTAGCAGATTCATTTATGCATGTGTTTCCTATTGATTCCAACACAGCTAATCTTAATAGGGAGCACACTTCAGGACCATCTCCTGAGGAAAAGTCCATCCGTCCTGAAGGATTAAGTGAATTTTTCATATTTTGTACCAGTGATTTTACCACGGTCTCAAAAGAGGTTCATGTGAGAACTCGTAGGGTGCGGTTACTTGGACTTGAGGTATTTATGTTTTAATTCTAGCTTGAAAACTTTCTTTATATATATTATTTGCCATCTAGTGTGTAGCGACTCACATGATTTATTTCCCATGTAGGGTGCTGGCAAGACTTCACTTTTTAAGGCTATATTATCCCAAGGCAGAATAACCAATATTTCCAATATTGAGAATCTGCTTCCAGAAACTGATGTCCAAGAAGGTATTTCTCGTGGTTTATGCTTCTGTGATTCAGCAGGGGTAAATTTGCAGGTATTTCCTCCTTGTTAAGGAATGTCTATATTGGCGTGGAATATCTTATTCTTTCTCATGGTTTAAAGTCATATATCTGGAATTCATATTACAGGAGCTGAATATGGAGGCCACTCGTTTCAGAGATGAACTATGGGCAGGAATTCGTGATCTTAATCGAAAGACAGACTTGATTGTTCTTGTTCATAACCTGTCTCATAGAATACCACGCTCTAACAACTCAAATGGATCCCAGCCAAAGCCAGCCCTTTCACTTCTACTGGATGAAGCTAAATCTCTGGGAATTCCCTGGGTTCTTGCCGTAACAAACAAATTTTCTGTCAGTGCTCATCAGCAAAAAGAAGCAATTGGTGCTGTTATCCAGTCATACCAAGCATCTCCGAGAACCACTTGCGTTATCAATTCCTGTCCATATGTCATGCCCAGTGCTGGTGCAAGCACTGGAGATGCTGATGAGAGGATGAGTGCTCAAAAGCTTATTTATGCTCCCATAAATCTTGTTAGGAGGCCTTTCCAGAAGAAAGAAATCATTCTCCCAGTGGAGGGTGTCAACTCTCTTCGTCAAGTAGTCCATCATGCACTACGAACCCATGAAGAAGCCGCCTTTCAGGTAAACAAACGTCTCATCATCCTTATGTCACAGTGGCTGATGAAGGATGGTATTATCTTTTTGTTCTAATTCTTTCATTCCTTACTGCTCTCTAGATTTATTGGCTACTGTTTCACTTCCATATTATAAGTTGTGGTCTCCAGTTATATCATTTCATTGTTGATATGCTTTATTTGCATTTTTAAGGAACTTGCTAGAGATCGGCTTTTGGTGGAAATGGCACGAGAGCATGCATTGGCTATGGATGCAAGCCGCGATTCTCAAGCTAAGGCAAATTCACTTACATCTGCAGCTGTGGGTGCTTCCCTTGGAGCTGGCCTTGGGCTTGTCTTGGCTGTTGTCATGGGTGCAGCATCTGCCTTGAGGAAGCCTTAGAGAGCTCACTTCTGATATCTTCAACATTATCAGTGGTTGGGTATAGCATCTGCGTTGTTTCAAGTTACTGGTAGCGGATTACAGGCCATTTTTTCATTCTTGTTCTGTTAAATTTTCTTTTTTAGGCAAGAAAAATAGGTCTTCTTGTAGATGGGAAATGTTCCTGAATGCTATATTTTCTTAGCTTGTTTTATTTTTTCTAATGTATAGATAAATTTTCTGGAACAGATGTTTGGTTCATGTAACATTATTGTACAACTCCAATAGTCTTCTTGAAAGGGGAAAAAAAATTATAATGCTTCAAATGATATATAACTATATATATGCTTTTGCTGATAATGATCATGCCAATTGGCCTCCAATGAATTTTTAAGGGTTAATCTCAATTTTGTACCTTAAACTCTCACCTAGGGCATCAACAATGAGCTCTCTAAACCATCTCCTTAGACAAATCTTAGGAAGGAATTGTAAAAATGCAACTTGAACCATGCTTCCCATCCACCTCCTAAAATAGGGAGTCATCTAGGAGCTCCTAAATATGAGGAGAGAGAGAATTTCTAGTGGCTCTTTATAATTTAATGCTATTTTATTTTAATGAGTATTTCAAACCTTTATTTAATGCTAACTATTTTTTGTTTTATTTTTTAATAGAGATGGACCAATCAAAAAAGATTATAACATTTATGACTCTCTAAATTAGGGAGTATGGTTGGAGTTGAAATTTTTTTGAGAGCTCCTAAAATTATATTTTTAGCTAAGAAATAGAGAGCATCATTATTGATGCTCTTAAGGCATGTTTGCTCATGAACTCTCAAATTTAACAATAATGTACCCAAAACTTCTCAATTTTTTGCAATTTGATTCTAGCGTTAACTTCACCATCAAAATTTTCATTAATTGCCTATGTGACATGTTTGAGTCCCAACTATTCACTTATTTCAATGTTCGTTGAAGGGTATTTTCGGACAATCGGTGTCTTCCTGCCCAAACAGTACTTGTAGAAGACATCAATGACTCGAAAATACCCTTCAACTAAGATCTAAAGAAACGAATAAGTGGGACCCAAGCTTGCCACATAGGCAATTAACAAAAATCTTAATTGTGAAATTAACGCCGGAACCAAATTATAAAAAATTAAAAAGATTAGGGTACTTGATTGTTAAAATTAAGAGTACATGGACAAACGTGCCTTAAGGGTGAGAGTTTGGAGTATTAAAATGAAATGAACCCAATTTATAAAAAGTAATATACATCTCAAACATGCTTAAATTCCAATCCAACATAAAGAACTCAAATTGTTCAAAAATCAGATTTTGGAAGAAACATGTGGGTGTTTCCCATACTCGTATGTTTACCTGCTCCTTCATCACTGAAACCTATTGTTGAATTTACTCCCAGAACTCACAACACAATAAGAACTTCAAATTAAATAAAAAAAATAGTCTTATTGATGGCTAATCCCCAAAGACAGATTTGTGAATGACAAGCTCAGACATCAATAACCCTAGCAACCACCCTAACGATAACCAGGATAGAAATATTTGTTTAGGGCTGGGGAGAAAGAACAGTCTAAATAGAAATGTGAAACTTGGGTAATAGAGAGAGATCATCCAGCACAACACGAGAGATTCATCCGACTTTTCCTTGAGTCTGCCCCATTGTTCACCAGGTTTACTCGATTGACAGATAACTCGGCCTTGTAGGAATCGGAATTTAGGACTTTCCTGCTGACATTGCTGTAAATCTCCTGGATAACCATCTCGAAAGCCGTTTGAACGTTGGTAGCATTCAGTGCAGAAGTCTCCATGAAGAATAGGCCTTCTTCTTCTGCAAGGCTTTTGCCATCTTCCACGCTCACATCCCTGATATCCTCCAAATCACACTTATTTCCTACCAACATCCTTGCTACTGTTGTTTCGCAATGAGCTGCATAATCATTCAATTAAGCATTAACTATCTGACCCTTAATAGATTGGAGATATGAACATAAATTCTTCTTATCAATTCCAGGGATGGTAACTAGATGATAACAATCAGCACAATAAAAAATAAAATAAAAAAGCTGAGCAACCACAAATCAAAATGAAACTACAAAGATTACCATGTTGACATAAACCTTATATATTCAGTACTACGGCTCGTCACCTATCACTCAGAACTTTGTGGTGCCTTTGTTCCATTGACATTAATATGCCTTAGTTAAGTAAAGAGAAGAACACCTAAGCTAATGCAATGCAATAATAAAACAGAGTGTATGCCTTCCCTGGTGATTGCATATGTCAACAGTAACATGAGCATGTTTTCATCAAGAGGTATCCTATTTCCTAGCATGCTTGTGAAATTACCAATTAATGGGTTTTCCAAACTCAACGGACTTGCGTAAGAAGTATTACCAACCCAAAAAGTTTAAACAAATAAATGCAAACCAAGGGGTAGATACAACATGCTTTCTAAGAAGTTGTATAAATTAAGTATTAGCCACTTAATTAATACAAGTTCATCTATTATGTGCACACACAAAAATGCTACGAATTTGTATTTGTTGGATGGAATATTCTACGCAAGCCTATCAAACACTAGAAAAGGAAATTATTTCATCCTTTTACATAAAAAGACATCACCCTGATGCTTCTAAGGTATGTTTAAGTTCTAACATTTATGAAAAGATGACAACTAGTTTGGAAACAGTTGCCTTTCAATATGAATAAACAAACTCCATGTTAGGCAGCCCACAAATCATAAAACCCTGAATTAGTACTTCAACGCTTTACCTAACCTCATAAATGTTCAACCAAAAAAGCATCCAAATTTTAGTCCCTAAGAAGATCAATATAAAACACGTTCCCTCTTGACATTGGCACTAATATCAGCCACAAAAGTAGTAGCTGTTCCTCATTTGGGATTTTATGCACCCAGTTATTACAAGTTGTAACCAATGACCATTATCACCACCTATTGGGCACCCACATTAATCACCCATAAGAACCATCCATGAACACCACCAACATGAAGTCTGGCTTTATTCTCAGCAAAGCTGTATCCGGGGAAGCACATGTCCCCAACAAATTAGAAGCCTTTCTGTTCCCATTTATACAAAAGAAGTAAACAAGCAACACAGACAACAAATTGTCGTTTCCTTATTTAATTGCATCATGTACAATCAGAACCAGAGCAACTGTGAAAAAAAGTTAGTGGACATGTAACAAACCAAATAAAGCATCCACAAATTCGCAAACCAAAGACAAACATAGCTAAAAAGAATCGCTCTGTTACTGAAAATTGCATATCATCCAATCCAAAACCCACAAACATCTCTTCGTTTTCCCCACATTTTCTCACCAACTAAACATAAAAAGAGAGAGAAAAAACCAATCTTAACAAAAGGGGCAATCAAAAACTTACTGGTAAGCTCATCGAGCCAGCGCTTGACACTCTCAAAGGTGGTCTTCCTACTGATATCATAGACAATAAGAGCACCAACAGCGCCTCTATAGTAAGCAGAGGTCACAGCCCTGAAGCGTTCTTGACCAGCAGTGTCCCAGATCTGGGCCTTCACCATTTTTCCATCGATTTCCAATTCCTGGGTCAGAAACTCAACCCCAATTGTGGCCTTGTTGTTGGGGTCGAACTCGTTTCGAGCGAACCGCGAGAGCAGGTTCGACTTGCCCACTGCCGAGTCTCCTATCAGCACCACCTTGAACAAGTACTCTTCTCCTCCTACCTCTTCCTCCATTGGCCCGCTCTCTCTCTCTCTCTATGGGTTTCTCTCTCAGAGTCTTCGAGACTCTGAATTGCTTGGCCTTCCTATGATAAGGAGAGGTTTTGTGTGTCTGTCTGTGAGAAAGTGGAACTTCGGGTTAGTTTTGTAGCGCAGGAAATTAGCTTTGGACAAAGCCGCGTAATTGGCGGGTTAATAAAATTTTGGTGATTTTTTTTCTTTTTTTGGTTCTCTTTTATGGGTTTTGGGCTGGGCCTTAAACTCACTGAGTTGAGTGGGTTGTGGGCAACTCAGTGGTGAGTGAAAATATTTTATGCGACCGTCACATAAGAACGTAGTGTTATTTATTCATATATGATATGAAGCCTAATATAAATGGACTGTAACATTATGTGACGCTGTGTTGATCACCCAATAACTTTTCTTCAATGCCGGTGTTTGTTTGAGTTAAAAGTGGCTTTTATTGGCATGCGGATACAGGTTGCCTTTTTAACTATTGATATTGAAAGTCAAGACAGCTAGTTGTGGAGAATATTTAGCCTGTCTCTTGGTTTAATGGTAACGTATATGATCATCATGTGGATCATTTTGATGAAAAAAGAACACAATTGCATTAGAAGGAAAAAAAAAAAAAATCATGAACAAAAAATAGAAAGAAAATGGTGTCTCAAACATTATCCTAGCTGCACTTGACCATCACTGTCAAATTTACGTAATTATATATTGTTTCAAGAAAGTATGCTTTACGATGCTTAGAAAGGGGTATTGAGGTGCATCCCAAGGACAAATCTTACATAATCATTTCATTTTATTTCTTTAGATCAATCTATCAAATAGTGATACTATAATATATGTGATTGAAAAACTTAAAAAGTGATTTTTTTGGGTCATGAAAACATTTTATGCATTTTCACTTGGTTTCTTAGTAAGGATTTCGACGTATTTATAATAAAAACGCTTATAAGCAGAATGTGTGATTGGGAAAATACATTTCTTGTTGAGCGTCGAATTAGGAATTTAAATAAACAAAAAATAAAGATACACATACTATCTCAGAAATGGATGTAAATGGAAAAATAATATGGAACTTTCTTTCCCTTGATATATTCTTTATTTTTGTCTATATTCCTTTCTGGCAGTTCACAAGTAGAATCTTTCCAAGTAGAGAAGACCCATAAAGCAATTGAGAAGTCAATAAATCAGTAAGGCAAGCCCAAAAAGTTGACCATGAAATGATCAGACATTTCTTCCCGCAGACCCGTGCTTCAGTTTAATGGAGACACTTTCGTTTCTTATGATTTCCCAAAAGCAATTACATTATAGCATGTTTAAGCTTTTTGTAAATTTGATTTTCTAGTGCATTGTTCAACTAATCTAATACAATCAGATGTTTGTCAGTGCAGTGTAATCTTCTGTCTGCTTGCTCCTATTTCTGTGTAGTGGGTATTGAGTGTAACAAAATAGGAACCAAGGTCTCCTTCTAGAAGCAATGCTTCTTTTTTCTTTTTGGTGGTGGAATGTAGTGCAAAACCAACAAAGTCAAAATTGTCTGCAATGCAATGGTTTCTTCATCCACATCCACCACTTGACTGCTTGGTGGCTAATAAAAACAGCCTCGAATGAATCTTTCATCTCATGTAATGCTAGTAAGCTGAGCCGCAATGAAGATTATTAACTTGGCATGCCATATTCTTCTCTTGCTAGTTCTGATCTTCTTCTCTTGTTGCAGTGCAGAATCTCAAGACCCTTTGGGAGATTTCTGCAACGAAGATAGTACTAAAATAAGTAATGCTAGCCAAATATCAGCAAATATTGATACTTTATTGGCTCAATTGGTGCCCAAAACTGCTTCACTTGGTTTTTTTGCTACTTCCTATGGCAAAGGCCAAGACCGAGTCTTTGGCCTGGCTCAATGCAGAGGGGATGTTGTGGGCAGCAAAGACTGCTCTAGTTGCATCCAAGACGCTGCAAAGCAAATCCGCAAGCGCTGTCCAGACCAGGCAGATGCTCGAATTTGGTACGACTATTGCTTCTTGAGGTACAACAACAAGAGCTTCATTGGGAAAGTTGATACATCTTATGGTATATTGTACGGGAATGTCGATAATGTGACCGATCCCGAGAGCTTCAACAAAGAACTAGGAGCTCTGGTGGACAAGATTGAGGCACAAGCTGTTGTACCAAATAATGGAGGACTTGGGAAAGGTGAGACCAAGCTGTCACCATTTTTGACACTATATGCTTTGGTGCAGTGCACAAGGGACTTGTCTCAGCTAGACTGTTCTCAGTGCTTGGCCATTGCAGTGGGAAATTTCGGAACCTTTTGTGACAACCGCAAGGGTTGTAGAGTTCTATATAGCAGCTGTTATGTCAGATATGAGCTCTATCCATTTTTCTTCCCTCTTGATTCAAACAATACCCTGCCTGTGGCTGATAATAATTTAATGGCTGTAGTTTATGATCCATAGATTATGTATTCATGTATAGTATATGCTGGTTCAAAATAAGCCACAGCCAAAATAAGACAATCCAAAGGAAGAAGCGGCATAACAAATTCCATTAACATGTATGTATAATGTATGTGTGTTTTCTATGATAAAATTACAGCTTTGATAAGTATGCATCTTGAATCTTTTGATAATTATGATTTCATTTGACTTTGCTAAAAAGAGATGCAATTATAGAGATGGGTTTACTTGTGATTGGAAAACCAATCTAAGAATAATTGGTTGTGAGGTCATTTTCATCTCATTGCAGTGGGATCTCAGCCTCTCACTGATGGGACCAATTGCCCCTTTAAGACGAGAAAAACTTAGTTGCAACGGGGATAACGCTATTTTGCTATCCCCGACCAATAATACTATGCACTGTGGAATTGCTGTCACACATGTCACAACGTTATTGGTCGGAGATGGCAAAATAGTGCTATCCCAGTTTCATAGAAGTCTTTCTCCTTAAAACACAACCATTTGTTCAATTTTGCTCCAAAGCCAATGGAATGCCATGTTCTGGTGGAAATGGGTTTAAAGTGGGGCAAAGCGCAAGAAATTGTGTAAAGTTGGAATTATAATGATGGGTCAATTTTATAATGGTTGACATCAACATCCGCTAAAGATTTTGTAGACTAATATTCAAAGACAGTTCCAATTGCTCTGCCAAACTTCAGAGGAGTGCAGAAATTTTGTAAGGCTGCCATTCTGATTATAAATTTCCTTATTCGTTTACATGTATTTATATGTTTGTACTCAATGTATATCTACGGTTTTGTCACCCTTTGAGTCATTTACATGTTTGCACTTAGAGTTTGGCTAGTAGTTGGCTTTGCCATAGCTTCTGGGGAAGGGGATAACATCTCTTACATCAGTCAGGCCAGTGGAAAAGAGAACCATAAGATCAAACTCAAGACTGAATCCAGAGTGCTTAACAGTTCCATGCCGGCGAAGATCCAAGTACCATTCGTACTGCTCTCTTGCTAAGCCTAATTCCTTAACCCTGCAAACAAGAAACAGCAAATATGAGATTTATGTTTCCATGTTCACAAGAAAAGTAAGAACAGCCTTTTGGCCATGAGACTATGAATGCTAAGACCTTGTAGTTAGAATAGTGATGCGCTCCTCATTTTGGCTGCCAGAAATCAACTTTCCAGCCTGCAAACAAAAATGTCTTTCAGCTTGAAAATCAGTTTAAAATATATGTGGGATTTATAGGGATGGAGAAGTTCTGGTACAAGGGTCTTTCATGATTTTTTTTGAAAAGCAAGTATGAACTTACCTTCGGTACAACGATATCAAATGCTGCAACTGTCTTTCCATCATCATTCAGCCTTACATAAAATGGCTTGGCTTCTTTTGGATAATTGTATATGATTACAGGCTTCTTGTAGATCTCATCAGCCAAATAACTGCGATGCATGAAAAAATAGTTAGGAACCACCACAACAGCCGGAGCTGATATCCTTACCACATAACTGTGATATTGGCCTATTTAGAT
The DNA here is from genome assembly GCF_902201215.1 of Prunus dulcis. Lineage (NCBI taxonomy): Eukaryota > Viridiplantae > Streptophyta > Magnoliopsida > Rosales > Rosaceae > Prunus > Prunus dulcis. Next base: position 16,356,170 of record NC_047657.1, on the reverse strand, counting down.
CATTATCACAATGTTTATATGCATACCTCAGATCTGCTTCTGTTAATGCAGCACCCCACTCTATTTTTGTATCAATTTTCTTCTCTGTAACCTGTCAGATTAAGATCAACAGAACTTCATAAATAATATCTGTGGAGAAAGAAACAATTGTACAGAATTACATCAAGGACCATTTTATGCAATCAACCTTCTTTATAGCATCTAATGCTTCGGTGTAGGAAATTCTTTCAAAAGAACTTGAAATCACCGAATGAAGACGATCAGCTCTGGTTTTGTCGATTCGTTGAGAGACAAATTTCATATCTTCATGACAGTTTTCTAATACCCATTTGCAGAGGAACTTGAGAAAGTCATCTGCACAATTGATTGCATCCTGGAAGCTCCATAGGATATGGTTAGGTTTGATTAAAAGTATGTAACTCACAGGATCACATCAAACTATAGGAATCAAAGATAACAATTCAAAATGACAAATGATCTTCAAGAAATTTGTGTGCTTATAATCTGTATTAGACCAAAATTCAATCATGCCAAAAGCATTAGCTTATACCTCTAATTGTCTTGACCAAAAAAAAAAAAAAAATACCTCTAATTGTGAAAATGCCAATTCAACTTCAAACATCCACATCTCTGCAGCATGTTTCGGGGACTCCTCTTTATCTGCTTGAAATCTGGGACCAAAGGAGTAAACATTTCCAAGGGCACAAGCATAGCTCTCCAGATGCATTCGACCAGAACAGGTTAGATAAGTTGGGCTGGAGAAGAAATCCTCAGAAGATATAACATTGTCAACCTTTTGAGAAGTTTTTGGTTTTGTTTTTTCTCTTGCTTCCAACTGTGATGCTAATTCATTTGCTTTCCTTAAATCCTGCACTGCAGCATCCAATGCTTCCTTATTGCTATCAGTCCTCTTGAGTTCCTCTACCAAGTTACTTTTCTCCTTCACAGCAGCCTTAATAACATCTAGACTAACACCTTCAAGTTCAGCAATGGCCTTATGATGAGGCTTCTCCTTTTCACCTGCTTTGCCAAAAAGACTACTAACCTGGAACTTTTCACTGAATCCTTTACAGTCTGTGGTCGTTAGAATCGGTACTTGCACACTAAGGAAACCATGGTTTTGACAAAATGTGTGAGCTGCAAAATCCAGCGCATTGCGGATTCGCATAACAGATGCCACCTAAATAAAGCAGAACATGTGTTAGACCCCAAAGACTTAAGCTACAAATCAACAATGTATACCAACGGAATATGTCAAACACTTACCTTCCACAACAGATCATAGTTAGAAAATTTAAACAAAGACAACCAAATAACAAAGAGATACAAATTACCGTGGTTGTTCGAGCTCGAATGTGGCAAAAATCCCTTAACTTATCCAAAGGCACACGTTTTTTCGCTAATGAATACTTGCTGTAATCTACTGTTCCAATATGATGTACTTTATCCACTCTCAGCTCGATAACATTTGTACCATGTACCAAAGACTGCTGGAGCAAACCTTCCACTATGATACAAGTTCCAGTATGCAAGAGCTGGCTTGGTGGAGCTAGTGAGGATTCAACAACCACCTGAGAGAGACATTCAAAATGTGCCATATTAAATTCACTATTGCCAATACAATTTCGTTATATATATATATATATTTATTTATTTATTTTGGAGAATCCCCCAGAATAAGATTTATATACATATCAAATTTATTATTATTCGCATTTACCTGAAGAGTTGCAACACAAGAACCATCACTGACTTTCAAGAAGACAGTGGAAGGAGGAGGGGGCTTATGAACCGCAGCCTCCAGCTTTTCGCCAAGAGGGTAATGGCCGCCGCTTCCTCCCAAGATCTTCACAATTGCTCTTAAAAATGGTATCCGAGACTGAAGAATTTCGGCACAGCTGACATCTGATCTGGGTTCAGGTTCATCCGGCCTATGATCACCAACTATAAGGGGCACAGGCTCTTTCCTGACCTCCTTGGAGGACTTCACCCACCCTCCAACCACAACTCTCTCACCAGCCAATTCTAGGCCACCATCCCTTCTCTCCAATATGGTTTTCAATAGAACCCGGTTCGAGTACTTGAAAGTGGTCAATTGGGTTGAGACAGTAGCTGCCATTGCTTGTTCAGATTCCATTTTCAGAGAAAGAAAGATTGAGAGCTAAAAGAATGAAATGGTTAATGGGTTGCAGAGCTGAAATGAGATTAGAATGGTGAAGATGGGATTTGGACATGGTTGTTGGAGGTGATATAAGAGAAGAGGTTGGATGCTTTGCTTGGGAGGGTCATGAGTCTGAGGTTTTGAGTTTAGGAGAGGTTGGCATGAAGGAAAGGGATTGTCCCTCAGATTTGACTTGTGCAGGTTTTTTTAGATTGCAGAGAAAGGCAGAGAGGTAGAGAGGTGTGGGAGGCAAGGTATGGTATTCTTCAAAGTTGGGCATTCGCGGGAATTCCCAAACTTGCTATAACCGACTTTAACCGTTTTCCAAATTTTTGGTCACTTGTTAAAAGGAAACCCTAGTTGAAAGGAACATTTGTTTACTAATCTGCTTAAGACAACCAAAGATTGTATCTACGTACTAAATAATTGAATGTCTAATTTTCAAAACTTACACGATATAGATTAGTAACAGTCGTTTACCATGCAATGTTGATGTAGTGAACGTTGAAGAATATACAGAGTCTCACGTCAGAAACTTAAGAAAATATAAAGTCTCGTATAATGAATAGTTCCACACCTAATAACATTGAGGCCTTTTGTATAAAATCTCTGGTGATTAAGTTTGAGACAATATTGATGTTGCTAATAGTAGATCAAAAATCCGTCCTTTTAAAATCTTAACAGTGAGCCTAAAAATAAATCGTACATACATCAACAATGAACCAATGTCAACTGCTGACAACATTTCTCTAATGGAGAGTATGGGTGCCTCGTGCCAACGCAAATCTCGAAGTATACATAATAGGACTTCCGCCAGCACACCAAAGGGAAAAAGAAAGAAGAAAAAAGCCTAGCGAAGATGCTGCTTCCAAAATGTACATCTATGCTAGTGGGGAAAAAGTTTACACGAGAAGCAAATCTAGAAACACCATTTCCCAAGTCTGAAACTTTTGGTTTCAAAATTGGTTCTTTGAGAATTGTACATTCAGTCAACATGTTTTATTTTACTTTCTTGTTCGGAAAATTCTGGGTCCTTCTGTGCCTTGGGGTCCAATAAAAAAAGAAAGAAAAAAGAGACCTGGTAAATTCTAGTATGTGTAAACCACATGATTGGTATTAGAGTCCAGAGACTATACTGTGGGGTAAGATTTTTGCCACCACGCTTCTAAAGACAAACAAATGATTTGCCAACTTAAAATCCCCCTTTTACCCTTGAAATTATAATGTTTGATTATCATAATTTATGGGCATCTTGGTCATTCTTCAAAAGATTCCCTTATATAGGGACCAAATCTTAGGTGTGTCTCCTCTGAGTCTCTTCGTCAGTGCTGCAGCCTATCTCTTGTAGTAGCTGAGTAGCTTAGCTGCTTTGCAAAACCTCTCCCTCTCCTTCCTTCCTCTCTCTCTTATCCTTCTAATATATTGACCACAAATATTTCATCTCTCCAATTCAAAGTTATTCCAAAACCAAAGGAAAAAAAAAAGAGAGAAGAAGAAATGGCCAAATCTGCAACAAGACCTAAATTACTCTTACTATTCTTCACATTAATCTTTGCAGCATATGTTTTACAAGGTTAATCATTACTAGCTCTTTCCTTCTTACCCTTTTCTTTCTTTAAATCTTCCACATCTACACACACACTTTTCTTCTTAGCTCTAATCTTTCATTATATGCACTTTTTTTCACCAAATTTTGCTGTCTTTTGAAAAGTATATATGTTGCATATGTCTCTCTCTCACTGTTGGGCATTTTCCAAATTTGTTTGGATTCAAATGGGAGCCAATTGTCCAAAATTTTCTTCCCTTCTCTTTTCTTTTCTTTTCTTTTCTTTTCTCCCAACCACCAAATCACCAAGCATTGATAGAGCATTATGTATGCCAACTTGCCAAGTTTGTTTTGAAAATGGCAACATTTGATTCTATGTTAATTTTTGCTGCAGGATCCAGAACCCAAGTAGCAGCACTTCCACACCAGCAAAGGGTCTATGATTCTTCTCCCCCACAAGAAGAACAACAACTTAAGCAGGTGAAGAATTTATTGACAAGCATATGCAAATTAATATTTTTCTACAATTCTGCTGATAATTGCTTATCATTTTGAGGGTATAGAGCAGGAAGGAAACCATGAACTACGCAAGGAGATTGATGATTGGATCCACAGCCCCAACATGCACTTTTAATGAGTGCAGAGGGTGCAAGTTCAAGTGCAGAGCAGAGCAAGTGCCAGTGGAGGGAAACGACCCAATTAATAGTGCCTACCACTACAGATGTGTGTGCCATAGGTAAAAAAAAAAAAAAAAAAATCTGATAGAGATCATTTCATCATCATCACATTGTGAGTTTGAGAGTCCCATTTTTGCTGGTATGGCCAGAATTAAGTTAGTGGGGGGAGTAGAGTGTTTAATTTGGATGTTGTAGTGTATGCTCTGAATTTCAATGATGAAAAGGCTCATGAATTTTTGTTAACCTTCTTCCTTCATCCTCCTTCTGTTTTTTTTTTTTTTTTGGGTAGCATTGTATTTCTGTTTCTCTTTGTGTTAAGCTGCCATACTCAGAACTCTGAAGTACTACTCAAGCAACGATACAAAAATATCCATGAAGAGACAAGGAATATAGTTGTTCATTTCTTTCTATTTTCTACTTCATGTTTTGTTTGTATTTCCCATATGTTGATGCTACATGGTAAATCGCCATTTTATATATCATTAAATCCTCCAACTTTATATTCTCCCCCCCTATGGGATTCTAGGCAAAAGAATCTTAACTTCACGAGTTTTTAACTTTAATGGTAGAGCACTTATCTGGTATTAAATTTTAGCAAGAATTCAATTTTCGTCCCCATATACCCAAGAATCATATTGCAGTCCAAGGGGGTAAAATTAGTGTACATGGTAAATTCCTTTTAAAATTTTACTTGGCAAATACAATCAACAAAGAGAGCCTAAACCCTTGTTTCTTTTGATCACAAATGGTTCATGAGGTTTGCGAAATTATCATCTTTGGTCCTTCATGTATTTTTCTGACATTATTTGTCCTTTATGTTACACCTCACACATTAATTTTGTCATGTAGTGAAGTTCCGTAAAATTTTATGTTAAATTGTTGACGTGGCATGTATCTGGTACCCGCATATCCAATGAGATAATGACATGTGAATCTAAATTATTAATGTGAACCAATAACGTCAGAAAAAATACATAAAGAACCAAATGTGATAATTTTGCAAACCTTAAGAATCATTTGTGATTAAAAAAAACCTTTTTTTTCTTTACGGGTTTTGAGTCTTGGACATCGAAAGGCAGGAGAGGCTGTCTGCAAATATACATATGTTAAATGAAAGTGGTCCTAAAATTGGGGCAGAAATCATGAAAGGTTCACATGGGAAATCTGTTAGTATCCTTTTCATCTGCACAAAATAACAAAACTGGATTCAATAATAAGGCACGAGATGCTAAAGGGGCTTGGAGGACCCATTTTGCACTGTGTACAAAAACACAAGCATATATGCTTTGCCTTGATGATTTGATGCACTTGTTGTCCTTGCTGTTGTTATTACTGCACCAGTTTCTTCTTTTGGGCTATTTCCATCAACTGCCCGTTTTGGGTGATTCTCGGCTGCCTCGGCAAATATTGCATGCACATCAATGAATGAATCTTTGTTTACCACTGATATTGATCTCACATTCAGTATGGTCACATCTTTTACTTTTCTTTGTCCAATATCCTGTACAATTTTAAATTTACTTTTCTTTCACTGTTTCGCAACAACATTCAATTCGAACTAACTATCGAAAGAAGTTTCAAATTCAAATGCACCTCTGTTTTGAACTAAAAAAAGAGAACATCTTCTTGCCATGCACATTTTAATTGAAGATGAAAATTTAAAGAAATATAGGCCCAATGCATGCATGGCAATAGAGCATGAAAGGAAATATCAAGAGGAGAGGAGACTTTTTTTGAACAAAACGATATTCTAATTGTTCTAATGTACGAGGAAAGAAGAGGGATCGAATTCCGCTGCAATGCGCGATGAGAGACACAAACACAAGGTATTCATTTGTGGAGATAAAGTAAGAGTTTAAATTGTCATGTGGGCCTGGCCAAATAGTGAATCACTTTCAGCTTAGGGCAAGCATATAGATTGGAGCTTGGCTCTTTCCCTACAACGCAAGTGATTGGGCCAGATAAGACTTGGCACAGAAGTCAAAAGTCTGCAAAACCCTACCTCCCAAATTCCCAATACCAGCCCAAACAAGATAGTTGTATTATTTGATTGATCATTAGGACAAATCGTGCTATGTTGACAGTCAATCAACGACTAATCGTCCAAAGCGAGCTCAACATTCCTTCTTGTAAGACAACTTTTGTTATTGGAAGAAGTTATAATTGATATGTCTAGTTGATTATCAACACATGATTGCACTCTTGTTTGTATTTTAATTCATCGAGTTGTGCATACTAGGGGCTACCTACTTAAAGAACGTGTCAAGGCCAAGACAGTCTAAAAAGCGAAAATTATTATTACTACTTAAACAAATCAATTTTAGGTGCATAATCATGAGTACCCTTCATACCTAAGAGAAACTCCGTTATGTCGAATGCAATGTTCTTTTCTTTCTATCTCTCTCTTCATGTGATTGCCGACAATACTCACATGTGACACACAAGTGTATTCTTTTCTCTCTATTTCTCTCTTCATGTGATTGCCGACAATAATCACCCGTGACACGCGGGCGTTTCTCCTCAACACCGTTCTAGTACTACTACTGTGGCTTCACAAGTACCGACCCAAACTCTGTGGGAGTCAAAGTCTCCTAGATTTGGATTTGATACCACGCTTTTAACTGCTAACTTTGTTATAAAGCAAAACCAGCCACACATTCCAATCCCAATACCAATCTTTGAAAACCTTGATGATGATGATGTTAATTCGTTTGCTTTCGGTTATATTTGACGGTGACGGTGACCCAAAAGTTTTATAGTTCCCCTAAAGGCATATGACTATGACTAAAAGGGCAAGGTTTTGTGAAAAAGCCAGAGACCAGTGATTAATTTGTCAAAGGGCTCACAGTTTTGATGCATTTTCTTCCATGAACATGTGAATCCTTATCTCTCCATAGATTCTTTTTAATTTGGTCTATTCCGTATCTCTGCATATTCAAATCTAACATGTATGCATGATTGATGATTGTGTTGGGATATAAGTCTATATTTGACTCTTTTTTTTAGTGTTTATATGAATCATGCTGGCAAATATTTTAAAATTCTGATCTCTAGATCCTACTCTTTCAGAGAAGAAGCTTCCACTAGGAAATCATGAAAATAAACGAATTGGGTTGACTGTCGGAAAACAAAAACCGATAATCAAATTTAAACTCGTCATTTTTTTCTTAATTAGATTGTTTTACCACTCTACACTGTCACATGAAAATAAACAACCAAATAATAGTTTTTCTTCTTCTTCTTCTTCTTCTATCCATTCTCTTATTTTTCTTACCGAATATATGTCTAGAAAATAACAAGATAATTTCTCAATAATATGGGATTAATTGTTGCATTATCTCTCTATCATAATGATTTCATTTCCAAGGTGACCAATGTATTAGCAACATAGAAAAAGGGTCATTGGTTTGGTAATAGTTTGCTTTGGGCCTTTAGTCAACTACTTTCTTTGGTCAACTTTGTTACCCCAAAAAACGATAATCATTGTCTTAGGGAGGGGTGTTTAATTAGCATGCCTAATACGCATGGATTAATTGATTAATGACCCCAAAAATGCAGAGAGAAAGACACATATATTATATGGTGGGAAAGGAAAAAGCAAAAGATTAGAAATTTTTATTTTTTTTTTGGGTTAATTGTTTTCTTAGTCCCTGAACTTAGACCCAATTTGCATTTGAATACCTCAATTTTCAAAATAGTTCACGTGGTTCTTTAACTTCACTTTCGTTAAGACAAATGGTTCTATGGTCAATTTTGCTAACTTTTTCTGTTAAATGTAGGGGCAAAATGGTATTTTTATATTAAAACAAAAAAAAAATTGAATAAAAAATCATATACTTAAAATAACAATAAAAGAAAATCAAATAAAAAATCAACAAAAAGAAAAGAAAAATTAAGTTTTGGGTGAGTAGAAATCAGGATAGAGAGTTTAATTTTAATTTTTTTAGTTTTTTTTTAATTTTTTATTCATATTTTAATCAATTTTGATACAAAAATGCTATTTTGCCCTTACATTTAGCAGAAAAGTTAACAAAATTAACAGTAGGACCATTTGTCATAATGAAAGTGAAATTGAAGGACCACATGAACCATTTTGGAAATTGAGGTACTCAAATATAAATCGGGTTTAAATTCAATGACTAATAAAACGATTAACCCTTTATTTTATTTTTTTGGATACAATATTATATTAATTACATGCATGCCATTAGACATTGCAAATTAAAAGTGTGACAAGGTGGAGAAAATGACACTTTGGATAGCTAGAGGAAGCATCATATATTACATTCAGAGGGAGACGCACGTTGGAACAAGAGGGATCTACCCTTGGAATGCCTGAAATGTGGCTGTGTACTCCATAGACGACCCCTTAGAAAGCTGCGGAGCGATCCCTTTTGTACACACCAGATGCTCGACGAAAGGCCCAGCCTGTTTGTGTCTTGTGTTGGTCAAACATGGAATCAATAGATCATTTGTTTTTAAAGTGTGCACTGATGCAAAAGCCAAACCAACGCAAGGAATAACTAATATTTTTTTCCTTTTTTAATTTCGTGCTGCTCTTATTTGTGAAACAATGAAAGAAAGCCTCTTCAGCGGGGTAGTGGCGAAGGAGGCTGGGAAGAAAGAAACAGAGAGAGAAAGAAAGAATAAAAAAAGAGAGGGGGAGGCTGAAAGAAGAAGGAAAATAATAAAGAAAGAGGAGGAAATATTAAATAAATAAAAAAAGAAATAGAGAATATAAAATAATAATAATAATAATAAAGAAGATGGATCTATCTTCTACTCACTCTCTCTTTTTTTGTTTTTTTTTTTTTTCCTACCCACTTTTATAGTTATATTTATTTTGTTGTTGGCAATGGCATATGTGATTAAAATCAACTTATCTTTTATTATGTCATATCACAATTGGAATAAAGAAATTGAAGAATTTGTAAAAGAAAAAATAAATAAGAAAAAAGGAAAACTCTCTAAATTTTTGTGTGTGGAAACATTTACACTATGACTCTTTGGATTACGGATCTTGAATCCGTCACTGATTACATTATTATATATAGTATCGTTGTAAACGCGATTCTATTTTTAAAATTATCTTACAAACCAAACATATAAAATATTGCATATCAAACAAAACTTCGTAGGAATATTACACATATAATATGTTGTAGGGTTTATAAATTCTTATAGATAAACTTATAATTGGATAAACAATCTAAAGCAAAGATTCAGTTGCGACAAAATAAGATCTGCACTTTGTTGTCTCTATCACTAGAATGATTGCAACTTTGAACGAAGAATGAAATATTTACACCTTGTAATGTCACATTAATAATACGTTTGATTTTACCGTTACACATAATAATTCTATGCATCATTCCATGTATAATGTATTGGCATAAGTTCACAAGCATTCAAACCTTGAGCATGTCTTGCGTCTTCATCAAAGTCAAGTTTGGGAGATTCGTCTTCTATTATTTTCTTTCACATGTCTTGTGAAGTCACCAAATCATGCTAGTTTGGTGTGTTTACATCATGCCCTTTATGTTAGTTTTGGGCATGTATTACAGGTTCATGTGTTGCTGGTTAGGTATTTGAATGAGGGATCGATAGTGTATATTGTGTGTGGACGTGTGACACTAACTTAGTTTATCGTTGGTTCATTAGTAAGTCTCACAAACATCAATTTCAAAAATACATTTGAGTATTGTAGTACAAAAGGCGTAATAATTTGAATAAAAAATGTGTTAATCATGCACGACTAACACTTGCATAGTTTGCCATAGAAATGGACATAGTCCGGTTTTCACTCCAAATTAATACCGGAATTATTCATATGGTATGGTTCGGTCTGATTTTAACGAAAAAATTACGCAGTTTGATTTGCTTATAAGCCGATTTGGTTTCCGATTTTCAATGAGAAATATTTTTAGAATTTTAGAATTTTTATTATTTTACATAACCAACTAAAATTTTATTTTTTGGACTTAAAAATTCACTAATGGTCCAATTTCATGCAAAAAGAGGTGATTTAGAGTTGGGCTTGAGAAAAGATTACTTATAGGTTTAGAAATTTAGCATTGGGTTAAATATTTTATTATTAAAAAAATACACGTCCGATCCAATTTTTTCACTACAAGAATTGGAATTGAAACCGGACCAAACTGATCCAGTCTAATTTTTGATCAATACAGTCCAGTTTTTTATCAACCCGAATTTTCTTATTTTTTAAATCTAATTCGACTCAATTTTTTAGTTTGAATGCCCACACCTAGTTTGCCATGTCACAGGATCATAGCTTTATAAAGCTTGGGGATGAAAAAGAAAATTGGCATGAACGTGATTCTCATGGTAGTTTTGTAGTGCTTATTGAATTGACTGGAACTCTTAATGGTGACATGGCAGGCTCAAATGTCTCGTGATGTCACTAACACGTTGGCAGGATGTGTGTGAGGACGAGCCAAGTTTCTAGGAGAAAAAAAGAAAACTATATAAGTAATTAAAATCAGGCTAGAATCCATGAGAATTATTTAATAGAATTTAAAATTGAAATTCACCCCTTCCATTTTTTGTTTGTTTTTTTTTCCACAGTGAAATTTCTATATTTTTTTTTTAATCCAAACGTGAGAAGTTAAGCAAAAAATAAATAAATAAATCCAAATGTGAGAATTGGTGTATGTCTAAGGGCAGGGGCGGCCCTGAGGGTGTGCAAGTGGTGCCACCGCACAGGGCCCTTGATTTTTGAGGGCCCCCGAATTTTTTTATGTGTATAATATATGTATATATTAATAAATGTTATACATATACTAGGCAATCAAATTTTTGACACAAAGACATTTCAATTGTGTTGGTTTGCAGGGCCTCAACTTCCATTCAGGGCACAACTTCAAAATCCGCTTGTGTAGATCATAGTTTTAGTTCTTTTTCTGTAACAACAATTAATAATCATAATAATTAAAAAGGCAAACACGTTATTTTCTGTAAGTAATAATCATCACCAATATCTCTCCTTGGCTCTTTTTTTTTAATCCTTTGACAATTTATTTTTTTCAATTTCAATGATTTCAACACAAAAAATCGAACAAAAAAATTGATAAATGTCACTCAAAAGCAAATGGTCAAATTTAAATATGAATTCAAATTCAAGTATTTATCTAAATTATATATACTAAATGACTTACTACTCATTATCATGGTTTTTTTTTTTTTTTTTTTTTTTCCAGATACTTCATTATCATGTTGATTGGTTATATAATGAAAGATGATTTAATTTGTAATTTGCATACTAATTGATGATGAGTTTTACTTTAAGAAAAAAAAAATACATTTATTGTATGGCATTACGTAATGGTGTAAGTTTGTGTAGTTTATTTGAAGCTCCAGTTTAAGGTTAGCACAGGGCCCCCAAAATCTCAAGACCGGCGCTGTCTAAGGGTTAGTTTGGCATTGCTGTGCTGTGAAAATAATCGTTGTTAGATTTACTGTGAGAGAAATTTGCTGTAAGAGAAAGCAGTTTGGCATTTGGTAAATTTTTGTTAAAAGTGTTGCTGGTACTATTTCCCGAATAATCATAAAATGATGTCTGCATAATCATTAAACCCAGCGCTTCTTCGAAACTGATTCCTGTTTAATCAGAAAATGAAAGCACCTCATTAGCTGCTTTCCCTTATAGCTTTATCTCACAGCAATTTTTAACAATAAGTGATTTTCCTATAGTCTACCAAACGGGCTGGACTTCTTAAATTTTAAAAAAAAAATCACTTATCATCCCAAATAAGCAATACCAAACATGCACTAAATCCCAAATTAATTTTCCCTATCTAAATGCACCGTAACACCCAATCTTTTACATCAAATAAGAAAAATAAAAAAGACTAAATCTTTTCTTATCATGAATTCTATTTATATTAAAAAAATGCCCAGAGGCCCTGACCAAGAGTAATTGCACACAGCACAGCCTTTTCTGGTATTTGGGCCTAAGGTCTTAGCTGTCTCTCACCTCATTCTTATCCCTCTTGCCCCTCCTCCTCCTCTTTAAATTGGTTCTCTTGCTTTGTCATTCACAAGAGATCTTTTTGTTTGTCTGATTAAGAGAGAGAGGGAGAGCACTAGAAAATGACTGGGTTTGCAGAAGGTGAAAGCGTTACTCTTGATCTTCTCAAGAAGAAAATGGCGGAGTTTGCCAAAGAAAGAGACTGGGATCAGTTCCACAGCCCCAGAAACCTTCTCTTAGCTCTGGTTTGTTCATCTTTCAAAACCCATAAACATGTCTTCTTGTCTTCTCTCATGTCATTTTGTGTTTGGCCTTTACTGTTTGATAGGTGTTTTTCTTTATTAATAATTTGTGTGATCCATGAAATAGGGAAGATCCAAATAATTTTTTTAGTTTCTGTGCTATCCCCATATTTTCTTTCACTTTCATCATGGGCTTGTGAAGATTTGACCGAAATAAACATAGCTGACTCACTCTAGCTGGATTGTTAAACAAATGGGTTTGCATGCGCTGCAAATGGGCTTCTTTTTTTGTATCTTTCAATTATTTTTAACCTTCTTCTTATTAAAACCAAGTTAAGATTTTAAAGTTTTTAACTTTTGGCTTGAGTATCGAGAGTCAAACTTGACTTGCTTTGCAAACAGATGTTCCTTTTTGTTTTTGTCATGGTATTGAGGCAAATGTCTTAGCAGCCCACGTTTCTGTGTTTTCTTGCCCCCCTTGTGCTTTTTTTTTTTGTGCCTTTTAAATTGTTGTCATTCACAGAAAGTTAAAACAATCAGAAGGCTAAATTTTTTTTGTTCATGTTGAGTTGATGTAATAAAGGTTTGGCCTTTCTGATGAAATCTCAGGTGGGTGAAGTTGGAGAGCTATCTGAGATATTCCAATGGAAAGGGGAGGTTCCAAAGGGACTCCCTGACTGGAAAGAGGAGGAGAAAGAACACCTGGGGGAAGAGCTTTCTGATGTTCTGCTTTATTTGGTCAGGCTTTCTGACATCTGTGGTGTTGATCTTGGCAAAGCTGCTCTTCGCAAGGTTGGGCTCAATGCCATCAAGTACCCTGTTAAACAGAGCCAAATGAATATCACAAGCAACAACACCGCCATCAACAGTGATGAAAATGCACAGAGGGTTTAACTTTCTATGCTTGGAAACACCCACCACCACAGATTTTTCTTTGCTGAGCTGATAATACTATATTTGGGTGTTTATGGGATATGTGGCTTGGGCCTTAGGATAGGAGCTTTTTAGGGATGGTTTTCATTTCATGAGTCAGAGACTAGTAATGGTGTGGGCAATTGATTCTCAGAGATTTCTTACTGTTTTGGCTTCTGAATCAAATCCCTCTGACAGTTGTGAGATATGGTGTGATTCTATTATAATATTTTCCTTTTTTCTTCATAGATATTTGTGACCTGCCTTTTTACCCATTGTGTACTGGTTTTACTTTCCAAGGGTCACCATGATCTATTATGAATTTGAAAATACTTGATTTGAATTTAGTAGTTTAATGAAACAATTTATGCAGAATCTGCATGAACTGAACTGAATATTTGAACTGGTCAATCAACAGTGTTTACCAACTGCACTTCACTTTCGTCTAGCGGTGATTGTCTCTACTTGACTCACTTTAGTCTAGTGGCGGTGTTTGTCTCTATCATTGTAGTTTTATCGTAGGGATGTTGCTAAAATTCTCTGTTGTTTGTAAAGAAAAAATCATATCACTTGGTATCTTATCAACACTTGTTGATAAGATTATGAGTTGTCATGGTTGTGATTAAATTCCACAACATTAATAGATTCGTACGTAAACGTGTGATTCAAATTTATTATTTGATACATAAATCTCAAGCATTATGTACTTAAATCCGTTGTAAGTGTAATTAATTTCAATCAAAACTACATATTTGCTTGATAATACGTTTCGAATTGACATGAGACTCTGATTAGCATGGTGACTTGTTAGGTAAGGAGGCAATCATAACACACAGTGCCAGTGGCACTGTCCAGCTGGGTCCTATAGCCTTGCTTGGCAAACCAGTAACATGTGAATTCTTGTATCTTCCTGCTGTCGCATATTGAAAAAAAATACCACAAAGTCGTGTAGTGCCCAAACAATGTAAGTTACGTATCAACTTTTCAGGAAGAAAGAAAATTTTGGATAGAAAGTGTCGGATTAAAGTCATAAACAGTGGGGACTAATGCACGTAAACTTATCCCATCACAGAAGGGTCTGCATCAAGTCTTGATATATCTTGTGTAACCTAATGTTCTAAAAATAAAGGGAAGCTTTTTCCATGCACTGAGAATACTACTAAGAGCATATGCAATCATACTTCTTATTTTTTTAGTTAAATTCTAGCTAAAAGCACACGAAAGCTAGTCGAGGAGTTCTCTATAAAATTTGAACTCTAATCATACTCTCTAATTTAGGGAGCTATAAATACTATAATTCTTCTTTAGTTCAATATAATTAATCATCTCTATTTAAAAGAAAAAAAAAAAGGTTAACGTTAATTGGAAGTTTAAAATATACATAAAATAAAGTAGCATTAAATTACAAGAGTCACGAGAGTGCTTTTTCTCTCTTCAAATTTGGATCTCACTATTTTAAGAGGTGGATAAGGAGCATGATTGGAGTTGTATTTTTCCAATTTCTCTTTAAAATTTATTTAAGGAGATAATTTAGAGAGTCCATTGTGAATACTCTAAGTTCGGTCGTCCACACCCAAGTGAGTGACATCCAGTCATCAATACCCAACTTCTTGCTATTAATACAATATGAGTTCAACATACATGAACGATTGGAAGTCAATTATGGTCGGTAAGTGACTCATCCAAGCACATCTCATGTTAAAAATAAATAAATAAATAAATAAAATAAATAAAAAAGAGAGAGAAGGAAAACATTAGAGCCCCATATAAAGACATGTGCTAAAGCTGTCTGCAATAGGGCAAATAACATGCATGTTTGTGGGACCAAAGCTTATAGCATACAAAAAAAGCTTGACTATGTGAAAGAGGCAGCTCAACAAAAGTGAAGGTAACTTAACATAAGATTTTAATGCAGGATAAGTTAGGCGTGCATAATTGTACGCATTAAACCATTGGCACCGATCCCTTTCCCTTTGCTGAAGAGTGTGTGACCACAATCACCCATTTGTCTATAGTGGGGGTATTTCGAGATGTTCGTACTGAGTACATTAAAAAGAAAAAAAAGAAAGAAAGAAAGGATTTTCGAACTTGTAATTGAGATGATTTTTTTATTTTGGATATATATCTCGCAGTAATGAATTACGTGATCAGTATATGATGAGAGTCGAATATAAGAGTGTATTATTCAACGATTGTATGAGAAAAAATTGACTGCAACAAGTGTACACACCTCGGAATATGAGAAAAACTTCTACACTACAAGAACAAATAACATTATTTTGTTATCATCAACCAAAAAAGAAATCATGTTCCGCCATTTGTAATAAGAATTTTACATGATGTAGCGTGATTGAATGAAAAGAATAAAATAATGCTATTCTAACTGCAAATCTTTCTTCGGAAGTAGGTAAGTTTTTCCTCGATTCGTGTACAAGAATTTTGGTTGAGATGGCCAAATTCAGTTACCCCTATCTGATTTTCGACAACTCATTGCCTAACCTTCAAAGACGTCATGCGAGTGACGTCAATATATAACTTGCTCTAAGTTTTCAGGCAATATGTGTAACACGAGTGAAGTTTGAATTGTAGGAATTTGGAAGCTTTTGGGGCTTCATGTTCTTCTTTTCATCTTTTAGGTCCTGCCAATATTGTCAAATGGGCTGTTTACCTCCCATAGTTTTCCCTCTCAGCTCAAAATTATTTGGATTGGGCTTTTGAAGACTTAATGAGCTGTGGATCACTTGTTGTAGAAAACGACATTGGGCTTGTTCAATTAGACCTGACAAAATCATATACGACATGATCAGGTCCATAACGTGTAAATAAAATTATTGACAAGTCATGTTAGTGTAGTGTTTATTTTTATGAAACACTATAGTAATTTGTTATATTATTGTATTCGATATCATTTGGTAAACATTTTATATCTTGGAATTTTGTTGAACAAAAAATAGAACAAAGAAGTAAACGGGTGAATACGTGACACAAAAGATTTATAAATGGATTCAAATTTATATATTTGGACACTATAAATTAACGGGTGAAATTTGAATTTAAGATAATTTTATACTGCAAGAAACTAACAAGACAAGTTACCAAATCTATTTGCAAGCCCCACTCTCCTATCTCAGCTGGAAATTAAGGTGTTGGTAGACTATGATAAGGCGCATGCAGCATAAAACTAATGAAAGCTACGGCCTGTTGTAATCCAATCATATCCCTATATTTTAAATGGTTTTTCTTTCTTAACCAAATCATGGCGTAATGTTCTGTAAAAAGATGTTTAATCACTCGAAAGTTCTATGGACATTTCAAACTTTCAATCCCATCCGGACACAGTAACAAGTCTCACTTACAATTTCTTTTAAACTGATTGTCTTTTGAACATAAAGAAAGTGTTATTCTAATCATGGCGGCGATGACACCGTAAGAATGCTCGCGATGACGTTTTGAAGAGTTAGGAATTTTGTGTTTGGTCGAATAGATTTGGGGATTTTGCAAAATTGTTTGTCGACGATAACTAGTTAGCCTCAATCGCAGGCCTGAAATCATCATTTCCTATCCTTTAATATTGTACATATATTCGAATATTTTAAAAATATAGCCAATGGGCTATACTATACGTATCTATACTCTTTAAATATACTCGAATGTTTTAAAGAGATACATTGACCTCAACCTTGGAGTGTCTTAGGATAATATCTTTTGCGTTTTCAGCCTTTTCGTAATCAAAGACAATCCAATTTTATCCTCACATGTAAATGTTTCATAAAGATAAGATCTCTCAAATCTTATTGGATGCATGAATCTCTTCCTATCTTCCCACTTTTGTCTCAGTGTAAAATATCTGCAATCCTTGATGCATATATCTCCTGATTATCCTCTAATAATTCTTTCTTTCTTCTATGTTTTAAATGCAGTGCCGCATAAACAATAACCTGCACAATGCCAAGAATGAAAATGTAGGGGCAAGATTGAAACCATGGCCAGAGATTCGGTTGCTTTCAAACGACCGAAAACAAAACAAGTAGAGATAAAAACTGAAGGTGCACACCTCTCTTGTACCGGGACCAGTATTGACAGCACAATGGATGCAAACTTTTCCATCTTGAAATCCTACTTACTTCCAAAGTCATACCATCATCTTCGACATTCAACTCTAATTCAGGTGGTGATATCAAAGAGGCAAGATTATCCAATTCATCATACGATTGTTGAGCAACACCAACCTGCGAACTCAAAAGAGCTGAAATCCTAAGCTACTAAAAGCATGGACTAGAATATTTTGTACTGTAGGTAGCGGATCCTTGCCTGGCGCCATATACAACCTTGTTGTAACTCAGTATCCACAGGGATATCTACATTTAACTGTATGCTAACTCTGCCTGTTACACAGACAATAAAACTCCAGGATCAAAGAAGCACCAAAACAGCTTACTCTACATGAGAACTAATGTTGGGAAAGGAATTAGCAACGACTGGCAGACAGTTGTTTATCTGCATGATTGGCAAAATCATTTTTTTTTCTCTCTGGGTCCAGCATGTTGACTTGATGCCAATAATAAGATGCGTGGAAGCTAAGACAAACAACTATAACATTCCATCAATCTCTCCCCGATGTCCACCACCAGCACTGTTAAATCAGCCAAAAATATGAAGAAAAACATGGAGTTCGTGAGAAAGCAATTCAGCCATTCATTGTCACATAATCAGAACATGGAAAGTATACAAGAAAATTGGAATGATAAGGAAACTAGTTAGCAATGCACATTTTTGTCTTTATAATTCGAACCGGAAACAAAGTAGAGATAACAATCTTCCCCGCTGATAAGGGTCTTTGCAGGGATTCGACCCTAATGGGTCGGGTATGAAGGATAAAAAACGGGTATGGGGATGGGTGTGGGGAATTTTTTGGGTATGGTGTTCGAGGAGGGTATTTTAATCCCCGACCCAAACCCTTCCCGTTTAGAATATATATATATATATATATATTATAGTATATATAAATATGATATTAAAGTGACTGTGCCGACAAAATTTTATATTTTATATTATTATATTATATATTTATATGAATATTCTTAAGCCACACTACTTATATTAGCTAAGGTCTAGTCAATATGTAAACATTTTTATATTGTCTTATACGTATATATTATATATATATATTAATTAACTTGCCCTAATCTTTTTTTTTTTTTTTTTCTTTCAACAAAGTAGTTTTATATTGGTTTTTTCTTCGAAGAATAGGGAGGGTAACAAACCCATTCCCCAACGAAGATGGGTATGGAAAATCCCCCGATATGAATATTGTGGCTATAAAAGCAGAGATGAGAGTAAAAAAAAAGCTTAACTGAAAAATGATGAGGATGAGAATGGCATACCCCCAACCCCAAATGCGAAAAGCATAAATCAAGCCGCAAATCATAAAACAATGCGATTTAACCCGTCAAATTTGTTTTTTAATTTTGTTCACG
This sequence comes from Prunus dulcis, assembly GCF_902201215.1. Taxonomy (NCBI): domain Eukaryota; kingdom Viridiplantae; phylum Streptophyta; class Magnoliopsida; order Rosales; family Rosaceae; genus Prunus; species Prunus dulcis. Next base: position 16,337,168 of record NC_047657.1, on the reverse strand, counting down.
AAGTAAAACGAAACAGACCAAAAACAAAAACAAAACTATTCCCGGTATTTTCTCGACAACCAAACACAACGCAAAAGTCCGAAATCTTTGGTACCTGGGACGAAGGAATCGGCCTCTCTGTCTGAAGAAATTAGGAAGACAAAGAAAAATTCTCTCCTTCAATAGTGAGGAATATACAAAGATTACAACACTAGGAAACAAATCTCTAGTTATAACAGGACTAACAAAAAAAAGGAAAGTAAAAATACACCAGATAAAATTTTCAATTTCCTAGAGGAACCAGAGAAAAAAAAAACTTGCACAACTAGGAACATCTTGAAAAAATCTATAAATATGAGGCCAATTTTAGAGAGACTTCATCATCACAACAAGGCGCAATGGCAAACAACCTCACTTCGGCTTTCACTTTTGCTCTCATCCTCTGTGTTTCAGCTCTTTCACTAATTCCACACACCACCTCATTATCATCCTCATTCCAATTCCCTCCAACCCAATCCACAATCCTCCCTGACCCTTCAAGCTTCTTCTCTGCAAACCTCCTCTCCACCCCTCTTCCCACCAATTCTTTTTTTCAGAACTTTGCTCTCAACAATGGTGACAAACCAGAGTACTTCCACCCCTACAGCATCAACTCATCCTCCTCCTCTCTATCTATCTCCTACCCATCTCTCTCCTCCACCTCTGCTTTCATCTCCCAAACCTTTGTCCCTGACCTCACCATCTCCGCCTCCCAAACCAGCGCCAACTTAGCTACAGCAAATAACAGCGGCCGTGTAATCTCTGCCTTCACTGATCTCAGTGTCACCTTGGACTTTCCCTCCTCCAACCTTCGTTTCTTCCTCGCTCGAGGAAGCCCCTATGTCACCTGCAATGTGTCTAGCCCCACTGCGGTTTCTGTCTCAACCATTCACGGAATCCTCGAATCCTATTCGAGCAACTCAAAGACCAAGTTCACCGTCCAGCTTGACAACAATCAAACATGGATTATGTACACCTCCTCCCGAGCTGATTTGACTAGAAGCAGCCCATCAACCTTAACTTTTGATGGCTATTCTGGGAATATTCGGATTGCATTGGTGCCGGGTTCTGATCCAAAATACGTGGCAATCCTTGACCGGTTTAGTTCTGCTTACCCCGTTTCTGGTGAAGCTGTGTTCACAAAGCCATTCACTCTGGAATATAAATGGGAAAAGTATGGACGGGGAGATTTGCTTATGCTAGCTCATCCTCTCCATCTTCAGCTTCTGTCTAATGCTACTGTTTTGGAAGATTTCAAGTACAAGAGTATTGATGGCGATCTGGTTGGCATCGTTGGCGATTTGTGGGAGTTGAAATCTCATAATATATCAGTCACTTGGCATTCAGTAGGAGGTGTCAAACAAACCTCATACCCTGAAATTGTTTATGCGCTTCGTCGTGATGTTAAGGCTCTTAGTTCGACGCCAATAACAACTGAATCGTCATACTTTTATGGGAAATTGGTTGCCAGAGCAGCAAGGTTGGCTTTGATTGCTGAGGAGGTGAATTGTCTTGATGTGGTTCCAGCAATTAGGAAATACTTGGCGGACGCCATTGAGCCATGGTTGGATGGTAATTTAAGTGGGAATGGTTTTTTGTATGATCCTAAATGGGGTGGACTTGTCACCCAACAAGGATCAACTGATCGCGGTGCAGATTTTGGGTTTGGAGTTTATAATGATCACCATTATCATCTTGGATATTTTGTTTATGGTATTTCAGTGCTTGCAAAGATTGACCGTGCATGGGGGAGCAAGTACAAGCCTCAAGCTTACTCTCTTGCAGCAGATTTCATCAACATTGGCAACCGATCGAATTCAAACTATCTGCGGTTGAGATGCTTTGATCTGTACAAACTGCACTCATGGGCTGGAGGACTGACTGAATTTGGAGATGGAAGGGACCAAGAGAGCACAAGTGAGGCAGTGAATGCTTACTACTCAGCTGCATTGATGGGCTTAGCCTATGGAGACACCAATCTTTTCAATAGTGGATCAATGCTTACATCTCTGGAAATTCAAGCAGCTCAAATGTGGTGGCATGTAAGAGAAGGAGATACACTTTATGAGGAAAAGTTCACAAAGGAAAATAGGATTGTGGGAATTTTATGGGCAAACAAGAGAGACAGTGGACTTTGGTTTGCTCCTCCAGAGGCAAAAGAAATAAGGCTTGGAATTCAGTTGCTGCCCATATCCCCAATCACTGAGATCTTGTTCTCCGATGATGGCTATGCTAATGAAATTGTGGAATGGGCATTGCCAGCCCTGAGTAGAGAAGGAGTTGAGGAAGGATGGAAGGGCTTTGTCTATGCCTTGCAAGGGATTTATGATAAGGATGGTGCTTTGGAGAAGATTAAGAGCTTGAAGGGTTTTGATGATGGAAACTCTCTCACTAATCTCCTATGGTGGATTCATAGTAGGAACTTAGGTTCACAGTAGGATCTTTGACTTCATTTTCGTTGATTAGTTTTTAGGTTGTGTTTTTTCATTAATATTATTATTTTACTTGGTAGCATGCAAATTTAACAAATTCTTATGTATGTAACTTAACAAATCAATTACAAGTTCAATTTATAGCAATGGTCATGAACTATACATCCACCTCCTCCTCCTCTCTCTCTCTCTTACCCTTCTCGCTTTTCCAACTCTGCTTTAATATTCCAAATTTTCAAAGCTAACTTCACTATCCATATAGCTTTTCAATTCCTTTTCATGCCAAGAAAGATAAGCGTTCCAAATAACAAGCTACAATGTTTTGCTTAATCTGCTGTTCACACAGGAGAGACGTGCTCACAAGGAAGCATTATCTTTAAGTAAAAACAACCACTACTGTGTTTTCACAGCATGAAAAAAGAACTGAAGGAAAATGCCATTGTAAAGAAAAAGGCTATCTACTTTTATAATCTCATGTGCAAAAAGTTCTTTATCTTTTCCAGACACCTTCATAAGCAGTTTTCTCAAGTCCATGATTTTTATATAAATACGAATCTCTCCTGTAAACAGTATTGTCGAGTGTAATTGATCAATACTCGTTGAGTCTTCTTGAAAATCTCTCACACTTAATTATGGGTGGGCACGGTTCGATTTTGTTTGAACTAAGATCATGGAAGAAATCAAACTAAACTAAACCATACCACTCAAACTTAAGAAGAAAAATAGGAACAGCGAACAAATCTCTGTTTAAAGAGTATAGCTAGCAACTCTGAATATTCTAAGTTAAGCGATACATTGACCTGGGGAGGAACCAACCTGACACACAAACAATGGAAGTCCAAACTTGAGCTTGAAATGATTTCTATTTATGTTCATGCCCGATTTAAGCACTTCTGTAAATCATGAACATAAATTATGGTTAAGGACTAAAGTGGTAATCAGTATCTGAAAAGCACGCAAATCAGAATTGATATACATAAAGCACGCAAATCAGAATTGATATACATAAAGCACGCAAATCAGATGTAGAAAATCAGAACCGGATTAGAATGTTGAATGGCCAATAACTGAGTTGTTCAAATCTGTTGATCCAGTTGATGCTTAATTATGCAAATTTACAAGAGCGGTCCACATGTGATTTAAATAAACTTTCATACATACACAGTCCAGAATCTTTCCGTTTCCATCAAATACAATAATCCGGTGATGATTAGGGAGCTTATCCCTGGGAAGTATAATAGTAAATTCCTCAAAGAACAGAAATATGACTCCTTGATGATCTCAGATTGCTTCAACCAAGTGATTTTCAAGTTATTGAGTGGCTTGATATTCCCATCATCTTATCTTGCACATACAACTCCTCAACAACTGCACAAGGGCATTAACATGTATCGTGGAATAAGTATATGTATTTGAATATATGCATATGCCCCACATTAAAACTCATTGGACTCTATATATTCAGTCAACTGACATACTAAAAAACAATTAACAACAATAGAGGGGGGCGAGTAGTTTATCATGTTACTAGAGATCATGATCTTTCTCCCACCAAGTGTAACCAAGAAGTAGCAGAAGGGGGGGAGGCAGAAGAATCAACAGAGATATAAGACAACTACTGAAGTTTATCAAATACTTAAAACAGATCCCCCCAACCAAAGTATGATGCTTTATCATAAAATAGAGAGGGAATTTATAACCATAACTACTAAATTAAACTTTAGGACATCTACCGCCAAAAAAATCAGCACGCTACATAGACACTTAGCAAACCGTAAGAGGAAGTCTGACTATACAGATCCCTTTGCCTCACAGCCACAGTTTCTGTTGTACATTGTTTCTTCAATATTATTATTTTTCTTTTTGCGGAGGGCCAGAGTTGGGAGGGGGTGTCTGGTAATATCAAGTCATCAACACTTGATTGTTCAAAATCTCATGATAATATTAAGTCATCAACACTTATTTGTTGAAAATGCCATGATAATATTAAGTCATCAACACTTATCAGATGAAGAAACGTATTCTTATCTCGAATAAACTTTTAACAAATCTATAGAGGGATAACATGTGTGCGTTTTTTAAGAACTTTGAGGTCCATATCCTTCTCATGGTAAACCAGTGGACTCTCAGCTAAGCATTTTTGTAAGAGTGAAAGTGCTACAATTCACAAATACCACAGGGTCAGAAAAATTACAAAAGTAATTTCATGCATTTGTGTGTAGTGTACAGAACACACTACATAAGCAAGAGAACATATAAATACCAGAATAGTTTGTAAGAAGTTTCAGCTCATCTTAAGACGCATGCAAAGAAAAAGCATAAGATATGAGGTCCTCAGGAAGAAAAACAAAAAAAACAAAAAAAAAAAAAACAAAACAAAGGCTTATGAAATCAAAATTGTTACACCAGACCAGAACTAGAGATTCTATAAAGGAAAAGGATTCTTATGAAATAAAATCTCTGTCCCCATATATTTCACAAAAACAAAAACTAGATTTACTTAAGTTTCCCTCAAGAACCTTGTGGAGCAATATATTTCTTCTCAAGTATCGAACCATATATCCTCTACTTTCCGAAACTAGAACTTAAGAGTTTGAAATACATCTCAGTTATACAAGAACAAAGAATTACACCAAACATGGGAAAGCTTTTTAAAACACAAAATTAAGATACCAATATCACAGTGACTCAAAGCAATCTATCAATCAGAACCTGAAGGAACTAGGATGCTACTAACTAACTTGTAGACCTTGCAGCTTTTGGTGTTCTGGAACAAAAATGATATAGGTGACATTTTTTTAAATAGGGAACTTTCAAGGAGCCAAAACTAAGGAGGTCTCTAACCCTAATTGAGGGAAGACAACCTAAAGTGAAAGAACTAACACCACCAATCTCTTCGAACTAAATACATGCAACTGTATAGATGATAAATTAAATACATGTAAGAGCAACAAAAAATAATATAGATACCAATCTTAAAACTAATAGACCCCAGAGTTCATCTGAAAACTCACTTCTTGGTTTCATCAATTCAAACATTTTAAATTTAATTTTCTTTAATTAATTTCATGGCTCTGCCATTGCTGTGAGGAGTGTTACTGGGTAATCTTTCTTTAATTTCATGGTTCCAATAAATTATTGAATTTATATCACATAAAACATAGCCAAAATAACAACAAGAAGAAGGAAACCAAATCAAGACGAAATTGTATATTTGGAAAATAAAAATAAAAAGATACGATCTTTTAAACCAGTTAGATATAATAGGCACAAATTTGATAGTTTAGAAGCTAGTATTTACCTACTTTTGGACAAATTGGGACCATGGTAGTGCATTTCCCCTCTTGTTACTCATCTGACTGAGGTGCCATGGCGGCTGTGGAACCATAAGAGGGCTGGCGACGGCTATACTTTTTATAAATAAAAAAAATTAATCCTGGAATTTTCGCTATTTTTTGTTTTAAAAAATTTTCATAATATAAAATTAGTTTCTTTATTTTTTTGGCCTACTTCTTTAATTTATTATATGTAATTAAGTAATATCTTATCCTCTTTGAATTAATTTAATTGGTAATTATATTTTAATTACTATTTAATACAAAAAAAAATTAAAGAAAAAGTGCACCAAATAATTAATTTATGTTTATTAAGTGTTTTGTGAAATCGTTTGGGTGTCTTAATTAAATTTCTCCATCGCCCAAGAGGCCTCTCCGTTATTATTAGGCCATTACTCGAGTAACTATTGTACCCTTTCGATTTTTTACTTTTCCATAATTGTTATATGTATAAAGAGCTTGGTACTTTCACGTTTAATAATGTATTATATACGTCCGCACCTATTTCTCATGTTTAAATACAAGTATTTTTTACAAAAATTTCAATAAGGCACACAAAATTCATGTATTATATTCATACTCTCACATATTATTGAATAAAAATAATATATCTACATATTTTTTAAAAAGTACAGCCGCCTGACTACACTCAATTTTTCGTCAATTCTTTTCAAAAATAGTATAGCCGTGCGGCTCTACTTGTTTGCCATGTGGCGCGCATGGCGCCTAGGCTGGGCTATATCAGATTCTTTTTATTTTTTTCCGAGGAATAGTATAGCCGCCTGGCTATACGCTGTTTTCCCTCAATTCTTTTCAAAAATAGTATAGCCGTGCCGCTCTACCTGTTTGCCACGTGGTGCACCTGGCGCCTGGGCCAAGCTATTCCAGATTCTCTTTATTTTTTTTCCAAGGAATAGTATAGCCGGCTAGCTATACTCCGTTTTTCCTCAATTCTTTCCAAAAATAGTAAAGCCATGCGGCTCTACTTGTTTGCCACATGGCGCACATGGTGCCTGGGCCGGGCTATACCAGACTCTTTTTATTTTTTGTCAAGAAATAGTATAGCCGCGGCTCTACTCGTTTTACTTTTTTAAAAAAAAAAAAAAAGTATAGCTTCCCGACTTTGCCCTTTTGACACGTGCTACCTATGCTATGGGCTAGTCTTTTTATATTATAAATAATATAGCCGAGCGGCTATACTTTTTATAATAAAAAAAAATCAATCCTGGAATTTTCGCCCTTTTTTGTTTTAAAATTTTTTCATGATATAAAATTAGTTTTTTTAATTTTCTTTTTTTGGCCTACTTCTTTAATTTATTATATGTAATTAAGTAATATCTTATTCTTTTTGAATTACTTTAATTGGTAATTATATTTTAATTACGATTAAATACAAAAAAATTAAACAAAGTGCACAAAATAATTAATTTATGTTTATTAAGTGTTTTGTGAAATCATTTGGTTGTCCTAATTAAATTTCTCCATAGCCGAAGAGCCCTCTCCATTACTCTTAGGCCAAAACTTGAGTAACTATTGCCCCCTTTCAATTTTTTACTTTTCCATAATTGTTATACGTATAAATATCTTGGTACTTTCACGTTTAATAATGTATTATACACGTCCACATGTATTTCTTATCTTTAATACACGTATTTTTTTACTAAAATTTCAATACGGCACACAAAATTCAAGTACTATATTCATATTCTCACATATTATTGAATAAAAATAATATATATGTATATATATACATTTTTTTTAGTATAGCCGCAAGGCTATACTCAGTTTTCCCTTAATTGTTTTAAAAAATAGCATAGCCGTTCCGCTCTACTTGTTGCCACGTGGCGCACATGGCGCTTGGGCAGGGTTGTACCATTTTTTTTCCAAGAAATAGTATAGCCGTGTGGCTATACTCGTTTTACCTTCAAAAAAAATAGTATAGCCGCCCGGCTCTACCTTTTTGACACGTGGTACCTATGCTGTGGGACGGTCTTTTTATATTACAAATAGTATAGCCGCGCGTCTATACTCTTTAAAAATAAAAAAATTAATCTTGGAATTTTCTCCCTTTTTTTGTTTTAAAAAACTTTCATAAAATAAAATTAGTTTCTTGACCTACTTCTTTAGTTTATTATATGTAATTAAGTAATATCTTATCCTTTCTGAATTACTTTAATTGGTAATTATATCGTAATTACTATTTAATGCAAAAAAAATTAAAGAAAATGTGCACAAAATAATTAATTTCTATTTATTAAGTGTTTTGCGAAATCGTTTGGGTGTCATAATTAAATTTCTCCATCGCCCAAGACCCCTCTCCGTTACTATTAGGCCATTACTTGAGTAACTATTGTCCCCTTTCGATTTTTTACTTTTCCATAATTATTATACGTATAAAGATCTTGGTACTTTCACGTTTCACAATGTATTATACACGTCCGCACGTATTTATCATGTTTAATAAACGTATTTGTATTAAAATTTCAATAAGACACAAAAAATTCAAGTATTATATTCATATTCTCACATATTATTGAATTAAAATAATATATATATATATATATATATATATTTTAAAGTATAGCCGTACGGCTATACTCAGTTTTCCCTTAATTGTTTTGAAAAATAGTACAGCCGTTCGGCGATACTTGTTTGCCACGTGGCGCACATGGCGCCTGGGGCGGGCTGTACAGATTTTTTTTTTTTCAAGGAATAGTGTAGCCGTGCGGCTATACTCAGTTTTCTCTTAATTGCTTTTAAAAATAGTATAACCGTTCGGCTCTACTTGCTTGCCACGTGGCGCACATGGCGCCTGGGCCAGGCTGTACCAGATTTTTTTTTTTCAAGAAATAGTATAGCCGTGCGGCTATACTAAGTTTTCCCTTAATTGTTTTTAAAAATAGTATAGCCGCTCGGCTCTACTTGTTTGCCATGTGGCGCCTGGGCCGTGCTATACCAGATTCTTTTTTTTTTTTTTCCCAAGCAATAGTATAGGCTCGCGGCTATACTCGTTTTATCTTTTTAAAAAAATAGTACAGCCGGTCGGCTCTACCTCTTTGACACGTGGTACCTACTCCGTGGGCTGGGCTTTTTATATTTACAAATAGTATAGCCGGGCGGCTATACTCTTTAAAAATAAAAAAATTAATCCTGGAATTTTCTCCCTTTTTTTGTTTTAAAAAATTTTCATAATATAAAATTAGTTTCTTGACCTACTTCTTTAGTTTATTATATGGGATTAAGTAATATCTTATCCTTTTTGAATTGCTTTAATTGGTAATTATATCGTAATTACTATTTAATGCAAAAAAATTAAAGAAAGACCATGGCTCAAGTGCCGTAAGCCTTTGATTAGTTTTAAAAAATTAGTTTCTTTACTTATGTTCCATTGCCCAAGTGCCCTCTCCGTTACTATTAGTCCATTACACGAGTAACTATTGTCCCCTTTCGATTTTTTACTTTTCCATAATTATTATACGTATAAAGATCTTGGTATTTCACGTTTAACAATGTATTATACACGTCTGCATGTATTTCTCATGTTTAATACACGTATTTTTATTAAAATTTCAATAAGGCACACGAAATTCAAGTATTATATTCATATTCTCACATATTATTGAATAAAAATAATATATATACATATATATTTTTTAAAGTATAGCCGAACGGCTGTACTCAGTTTTCCCCTAATTCTTTTTAAAAATAGTATAGCCGTTCAGCTCTACTTGTTTGCCACGTGGCGCGCATGGCGCCTGGGCCGGGCTGTCCCAGACTTTTTTTTTTTTCAAGGAATAGTATAGCCGTGCGGCTATACTTAGTTTTCCCTTAATTGCTTTTAAAAATAGTACAGCCGTTCGGCTCTACTTGCTTGCCACGTGGGGCACATGGCGCTTGGGCCGGGTTGTACCAGATGCTTTTTATTTTTTTTCAAGAAATAGTATAGCCGTGCGGCTATACTCAGTTTTCCCTTAATAGTTTTTAAAAATAGTATAGCCGTTCGGCTCTACTTGTTTCCCACGTGGGGCACATGGCGCCTGGGCCGGGCTATACCAGATTCTTTTTTTTTTTTTTTTTTTTTCCAAGCAATAGTATAGCCGCGCGGCTATACTCGTGTTATCTTTTAAAAAAATAGTACAGCCGCCCGGCTGTACCTCTTTGACACGTGGTACCTGCTCTGTGGGCTGGGCTTTTTATATTTGGAAATAAATAGTATAGCCGCGCGGCTATACTTTTTAGAAATAAAAAAATTAATCCTGGAATTTTCTCCCTTTTTTTGTTTTAAAAAATTTTCATAATATAAAATTAGTTTCTTGACCTACTTCTTTAGTTTATTATATGTGATTAAGTAATATCTTATCCTTTTTGAATTGCTTTAATTGGTAATTATATCGTAATTACTATTTAATGCAAAAAAATTAAAGAAAGACCATGGCTCAAGTGCCGTAAGTCTTTGATTAGTTTTAAAAAATTAGTTTCTTTTCTTATGTTCCATTGCCCAAGTGCCCTCTCCGTTACTATTAGGCCATTACACGAGTAACTATTGTCCCCTTTCGATTTTTTACTTTTCCATAATTATTATACGTATAAAGATCTTGGTACTTTCGTGTTTAACAATGTATTATACACGTCCGCACGTATTTCTCATGTTTAATACACTATTTTTATTAAAATTTCAATAAGGGACACGAAATTCAAGTATTATATTCATATTCTCACATATTATTGAATAAAAATAATATATATACATATATATATATATTTTTTTTTAAAGTATAGCCGCAAGGCTATACTCAGTTTTCCCCTAATTCTTTTTAAAAATAGTGTAGCCGTTCGGCTCTACTTGTTTGCCACGTGGCGCGCACGGGCTGAACCAGATTTTTTTTTTTCTTTCAAGGAATAGTATAGCCGTGCGGCTATACTCAGTTTTCCTTTAATTGCTTTTTAAAAATAGAGTAGCCGTTCGGCTCTACTTGCTTGCCACGTGGCGCACATGGCGCCTGGGCCGGGCTGTACCAGATCCTTTTTTTTTTTTTTTTTTAAAGAAATAGTATAGCCGTGCGGCTATACTCATTTTTCCCTTAATTGCTTTTAAAAATAGTATAGCCGTTCGGCTCTACTTGTTTGCCACGTGGCGCACATGGCGCCTGGGCCGGGCTATACCAGATTCTCTTTTTTTTTTTTTTTTTTTCCAAACAATAGTATAGCCGCGCGGCTATACTCGTGTTATCTTTTAAAAAAATAGTACAGCCGCCCGGCTGTACCTCTTTGACACGTGGTACCTGCTCTGTGGGCTGGGCTTTTTATATTTACAAATAGTATAGCCGCGCGGCTATACTTTTTAGAAATAAAAAAATTAATCCTGGAATTTTCTCCCTTTTTTTGTTTTAAAAAATTTTCATAATATAAAATTAGTTTCTTGACCTACTTCTTTAGTTTATTATATGTGATTAAGTAATATCTTATCCTTTTTGAATTGCTTTAATTGGTAATTATATCGTAATTACTATTTAATGCAAAAAAATTAAAGAAAGACCATGGCTCAAGTGCCGTAAGTCTTTGATTAGTTTTAAAAAATTAGTTTCTTTACTTATGTTCCATTGCCCAAGTGCCCTCTCCGTTACTATTAGGCCATTACACGAGTAACTATTGTCCCCTTTCGATTTTTTACTTTTCCATAATTATTATACGTATAAAGATCTTGGTACTTTCGCGTTTAACAATGTATTATACACGTCCGCACGTATTTCTCATGTTTAATACACTATTTTTATTAAAATTTCAATAAGGGACACGAAATTCAAGTATTATATTCATATTCTCACATATTATTGAATAAAAATAATATATATACATATATATATATATATATTTTTTTTTAAAGTATAGCCGCAAGGCTATACTCAGTTTTCCCCTAGTTCTTTTTAAAAATAGTGTAGCCGTTCGGCTCTACTTGTTTGCCACGTGGCGCGCACGGGCTGAACCAGATTTTTTTTTTTTCTTTCAAGGAATAGTATAGCCGTGCGGCTATACTCAGTTTTCCTTTAATTGCTTTTTAAAAATAGAGTAGCCGTTCGGCTCTACTTGCTTGCCACGTGGCGCACATGGCGCCTGGGCCGGGCTGTACCAGATCCTTTTTTTTTTTTTTTTTAAAGAAATAGTATAGCCGGGCGGCTATACTCATTTTTCCCTTAATTGCTTTTAAAAATAGTATAGCCGTTCGGCTCTACTTTTTTGCCACGTGGCGCACATGGCGCCTGGGCCGGGCTATACCAGATTCTCTTTTTTTTTTTTTTTTTTTCCAAACAATAGTATAGCCGCGCGGCTATACTCGTGTTATCTTTTAAAAAAATAGTACAGCCGCCCGGCTGTACCTCTTTGACACGTGGTGCCTGCTCTGTGGGCTGGGCTTTTTATATTTACAAATAGTATAGCCGCGCGGCTATACTTTTTAGAAATAAAAAAATTAATCCTGGAATTTTCTCCCTTTTTTTGTTTTGAAAAATTTTCATAATATAAAATTAGTTTCTTGACCTACTTCTTTAGTTTATTATATGTGATTAAGTAATATCTTATCCTTTTTGAATTGCTTTAATTGGTAATTATATCGTAATTACTATTTAATGCAAAAAATTAAAGAAAGACCATGGCTCAAGTGCCGTAAGTCTTTGATTAGTTTTAAAAAATTAGTTTCTTTACTTATGTTCCATTGCCCAAGTGCCCTCTCCGTTACTATTAGGCCATTACTCGAGTAACTATTGTCCCCTTTCGATTTTTTACTTTTCCATAATTATTATACGTATAAAGATCTTGGTACTTTCGCGTTTAACAATGTATTATACACGTCTGCACGTATTTCTCATGTTTAATACACTATTTTTATTAAAATTTCAATAAGGGACACGAAATTCAAGTATTATATTCATATTCTCACATATTATTGAATAAAAATAATATATATACATATATATATATATATATATATATTTTTTTTAAAGTATAGCCGCAAGGCTATACTCAGTTTTCCCCTAATTCTTTTTAAAAATAGTGTAGCCGTTCGGCTCTACTTGTTTGCCACGTGGCGCGCACGGGCTGAACCAGATTTTTTTTTTCTTTCAAGGAATAGTATAGCCGTGCGGCTATACTCAGTTTTCCTTTAATTGCTTTTTAAAAATAGAGTAGCCGTTCGGCTCTACTTGCTTGCCACGTGGCGCACATGGCGCCTGGGCCGGGCTGTACCAGATCCTTTTTTTTTTTTTTTTTTTAAAAAAATAGTATAGCCGGGGGGCTATACTCTTTTTTCCCTTAATTGCTTTTAAAAATAGTATAGCCGTTCGGCTCTACTTGTTTGCCACGTGGCGCACATGGCCCCTGGGCCGGGCTATACCAGATTCTCTTTTTTTTTTTTGGTTTTTCCAAACAATAGTATAGTCACACAAGCTATATACTGTTATCTTTTTGAATAGTACAAAATACCGCCCTAACAGACCTCTTTGACACGCGGAACCGCCGTCTGTGGCCTGGGCTTTTTATATTTACAAATAGTATAGCCCATGGCGACTATACTTTTAGAAAAAAAAAAATTAATCTGGAATTTTCTCCCTTTTTTTTTGTTTTAAAAATTTTCATAATATAAAATTAGTTTCTTGACCTACTTCTTGAGTTTATTATATGTGATTAAGTAATATCTTATCCTTTTTGAATTGCTTTAATTGGTAATTATATCGTAATTACTATTTAATGCAAAAAATTAAAGAAAGACCATGGCTCAAGTGCCGTAAGTCTTTGATTAGTTTTAAAAAATTAGTTTCTTTACTTATGTTCCATTGCCCAAGTGCCCTCTCCGTTACTATTAGGCCATTACACGAGTAACTATTGTCCCCTTTCTATTTTTTACTTTTCCATAATTATTATACGTATAAAGATCTTGGTACTTTCGCGTTTAACAATGTATTATACACGTCCACACGTATTTCTCATGTTTAATACACTATTTTTATTAAAATTTCAATAAGGGACACTAAATTCAAGTATTATATTCATATTCTCACATATTATTGAATAAAAATAATATATATACATATATATATATATATATATATATATTTTTTTTAAAGTATAGCCGTAAGGCTATACTCAGTTTTCCCCTAATTCTTTTTAAAAATAGTGTAGCCGTTCGGCTCTACTTGTTTGCCACGTGGCGGGCACGGGCTGAACCAGATTTTTTTTTTCTTTCAAGGAATAGTATAGCCGTGCGGCTATACTCAGTTTTCCTTTAATTTCTTTTTAAAAATAGAGTAGCCGTTCGGCTCTACTTGCTTGCCACGTGGCGCACATGGCGCCTGGGCCGGGCTGTACCAGATCCTTTTTTTTTTTTTTAAAGAAATAGTATAGCCGTGCGGCTATACTCATTTTTCCCTTAATTGCTTTCAAAAATAGTATAGCCGTTCGGCTCTACTTGTTTGCCACGTGGCGCACATGGCGCCTGGGCCGGGCTATACCAGATTCTCTTTTTTTTTTTTTTTTTTCCAAACAATAGTATAGCCGCGCGGCTATACTCGTGTTATCTTTTAAAAAAATAGTACAGCCGCCCGGCTGTACCTCTTTGACACGTGGTACCTGCCCTGTGGGCTGGGCTTTTTATATTTACAAATAGTATAGTAGCCAGCGGCGACTATACTTTTTAGAAATAAAAAATTAATCCTGGAATTTTCTCCCTTTTTTTGTTTTAAAAAGTTTTCATACTATAAAATTAGTTTCTTGACCTGCTTCTTTGGTTTATTATGTGTAATTAAGTAATATCTTATCCTTTGTGAATTGCTTTAATTGGTAATTATATCGTAATTGCTATTTAATGCAAAAAAAATTAAGGAAAATGTGCACAAAATTGTTAATTTCTATTTATTAAGTGTTTTTCGAAATCGTTTGGGTGTCGTAACTAAATTTCTCCATTGCCCAAGAGCCCTCTCCGTTACTATTGGGCCACTACTCGAGTAACTATTGTCCCCTTTCGATTTTTTGCTTTTCCATAATTATTATACGTATAAAGATCTTGGTACTTTAAGCGTTTAACAATGTATTATACTGCGATCCAGACGTATTTCTCATGTTTAATACACTATTTTTTATTAAAATTTCAATAAGGGACCACGAAATTCAAGTATTATATATATATTCTCACATATTATTGAATAAAAATAATATATATACATATATATATATATATATATATATATATATATATATATATATTTTTCAAGTATAGCCACACGGCTAAACTCAGTTTTCCCCTAATTTTTTTTAAAAATAGTGTAGCCGTTCGGCTCTACTTGTTTGCCACGTGGCGCGCACGGGCTGTACCAGATTTTTTTTTCTTTCAAGGAATAGGATAGCCGTGCGGCTATACTCAGTTTTCCTTTAATTGCTTTTTAAAAATAGTATAGCCGTTCGGCTCTACTTGCTTGCCACGTGGCGCACATGGCGCCTGGGCCGGGCTGTACCAGATCCTTTTTTTTTTTTTTTTTTAAAGAAATAGTATAGCCGTGCGGCTATACTCATTTTTCCCTTAATTGCTTTTAAAAATAGTATAGCCGTTCGGCTCTACTTGTTTGCCACGTGGCGCACATGGCGCCTGGGCCGGGCTATACCAGATTCTCTTTTTTTTTTTTTTTTTTTCCAAGCAATAGTATAGCCGCGCGGCTATACTCGTGTTATCTTTTTAAAAAAATAGTACAGCCGCCCGGCTGTACCTCTTTGACACGTGGTACCTGCTCTGTGGGCTGGGCTTTTTATATTTACAAATAGTATAGCCGCGCGGCTATACTTTTTAGAAATAAAAAAATTAATCCTGGAATTTTCTCCCTTTTTTTGTTTTAAAAAATTTTCATAATATAAAATTAGTTTCTTGACCTACTTCTTTAGTTTATTATATGTGATTAAGTAATATCTTATCCTTTTTGAATTGCTTTAATTGGTAATTATATCGTAATTACTATTTAATGCAAAAAAATTAAAGAAAGACCATGGCTCAAGTGCCGTAAGTCTTTGATTAGTTTTAAAAAATTAGTTTCTTTACTTATGTTCCATTGCCCAAGTGCCCTCTCCGTTACTATTAGGCCATTACACGAGTAACTATTGTCCCCTTTCGATTTTTTACTTTTCCATAATTATTATACGTATAAAGATCTTGGTACTTTCGCGTTTAACAATGTATTATACACGTCCGCACGTATTTCTCATGTTTAATACACTATTTTTATTAAAATTTCAATAAGGGACACGAAATTCAAGTATTATATTCATATTCTCACATATTATTGAATAAAAATAATATATATACATATATATATATATATATATATATTTTTTTTTTTTTAAAGTATAGCCGCAAGGCTATACTCAGTTTTCCCCTAATTCTTTTTAAAAATAGTGTAGCCGTTCGGCTCTAATTGTTTGCCACGTGGCGCGCACGGGCTGAACCAGATTTTTTTTTTCTTTCAAGGAATAGTATAGCCGTGCGGCTATACTCAGTTTTCCTTTAATTGCTTTTTAACAATAGAGTAGCCGTTCGGCTCTACTTGCTTGCCACGTGGCGCACATGGCGCCTGGGCCGGGCTGTACCAGATCCTTTTTTTTTTTTTTTAAAGAAATAGTATAGCCGTGCGGCTATACTCATTTTTCCCTTAATTGCTTTTAAAAATATTATAGCCGTTCGGCTCTACTTGTTTGCCACGTGGCGCACATGGCGCCTGGGCCGGGCTATACCAGATTCTCTTTTTTTTTTTTTTTTTCCAAACAAAAGTATAGCCGCGCGGCTATACTCGTGTTATCTTTTAAAAAAATAGTACAGCCGCCCGGCTGTACCTCTTTGACACGTGGTACCTGCTCTGTGGGCTGGGCTTTTTATATTTGGAAATAGTATAGCCGCGCGGCTATACTTTTTAGAAATAAAAAAATTAATCCTGGAATTTTCTCCCTTTTTTTGTTTTAAAAAATTTTCATAATATAAAATTAGTTTCTTGACCTACTTCTTTAGTTTATTATATGTGATTAAGTAATATCTTATCCTTTTTGAATTGCTTTAATTGGTAATTATATCGTAATTCCTATTTAATGCAAAAAAATTAAAGAAAGACCATGGCTCAAGTGCCGTAAGTCTTTGATTAGTTTTAAAAAATTAGTTTCTTTACTTATGTTCCATTGCCCAAGTGCCCTCTCCGTTACTATTAGGCCATTACTCGAGTAACTATTGTCCCCTTTCGATTTTTTACTTTTCCATAATTATTATACTTATAAAGATCTTGGTATTTCACGTTTAACAATGTATTATACACGTCCGCATGTATTTCTCATGTTTAATACACGTATTTTTATTAAAATTTCAATAAGGCACACGAAATTCAAGTATTATATTCATATTCTCACACATTATTGAATAAAAATAATATATATACACACATATATATATATATATATTTTAAAGTATAGCCGAACGGCTATACTCAGTTTTCCCTTAATTCTTTTTAAAAATAGTGTAGCCGTTCGGCTCGACTTGTTTGCCACGTGCTGTACCAGATTTTTTTTTTTTCAAGGAATAGTATAGCCGTTCGGCTACACTCAGTTTTCCTTTAATTGCTTTTAAAAATAGGATAGCCGTTCGGCTCCACTTGCTTGCCACGTGGGGCACATGGTGCCTGGGCCGGGCTGTACCAGATCCTTTTTTTTTTTTTAAAGAAATAGTATAGCCGTGCGGCTATACTCATTTTTCACTTAATTATTTTTAAAAATAGTATAGCCGTTCGGCTCTACTTGTTTGCCACGTGGCGCACATGGCGCCTGGGCCGGGCTATACCAGATTCTCTTTTTTTTTTTTTTTTTTTTCCAAGCAATAGTATAGCCGCGCGGCTATACTTGTGTTATCTTTTAAAAAAATAGTACAGCCGCCCGGCTGTACCTCTTTGACACGTGGTACCTGCTCTGTGGGCTGGGCTTTTTATATTTACAAATAGTATAGCCGCGCGGCTATACTTTTTAGAAATAAAAAAATTAATCCTGGCATTTTCTCCCTTTTTTTGTTTTAAAAAATTTTCATAATATAAAATTAGTTTCTTGACCTACTTCTTTAGTTTATTATATGTGATTAAGTAATATCGTATCCTTTTTGAATTGCTTTAATTGGTAATTATATCGTAATTACTATTTAATGCAAAAAAATTAAAGAAAGACCATGGCTCAAGTGCCGTAAGTCTTTGATTAGTTTTAAAAAAATTAGTTTCTTTACTTATGTTCCATTGCCCAAGTGCCCTCTCCGTTACTATTAGGCCATTACACGAGTAACTATTGTCCCCTTTCGATTTTTTACTTTTCCATAATTATTATACGTATAAAGATCTTGGTACTTTCGCATTTAACAATGTATTATACACGTCCGCACGTATTTCTCATGTTTAATACACTATTTTTATTAAAATTTCAATAAGGGACACGAAATTCAATTATTATATTCATATTCTCACATATTATTGAATAAAAATAATATATATACATATATATATATATATATATATTTTTTTAAAATATAGCCGCAAGGCTATACTCAGTTTTCCCCTAATTCTTTTTAAAAATAGTGTAGCCGTTACTTTCTACTTGTTTTATGCGATGTGCGTGCATACGGACTGAATTTTTTTTTTTTTTTTTTCTTTCAAGGAGGAATAGTATAGCCGTGCGGCTATACTCAGTTTTCCTTTAATTGCTTTTTAAAAATAGAGTAGCCGTCCGGCTCTACTTGCTTGCCACGTGGCGCACATGGCGCCTGGGCCGAGCTGTACCAGATCCTTTTTTTTTTTTTTTTATTAAAGAAATAGTATAGCCGTGCGGCTCTACTCATTTTTCCCTTAATTGCTTTTAAAAATAGTATAGCCGTTCGGCTCTACTTGTTTGCCACGTGGCGCACATGGAGCCTGGGCCGGGCTATACCAGATTCTCTTTTTTTTTTTTTTTTTTTCCAAACAATAGTATAGCCGCGCGGCTATACTCGTGTTATCTTTTAAAAAAATAAATCTGTAGCCATTTTGCCGGGTTGTACCTTTTTGACTTTGCGATGTTACTGCTTCTACCTGCTCTGTGGGCTGGGCTTTTTATATTTACAAATAGTATAGCCGCGCGGCTATACTTTTTAGAAATAAAAAAATTAATCCTGGCATTTTCTCCCTTTTTTTGTTTTAAAAAATTTTCATAATATAAAATTAGTTTCTTGACCTACTTCTTTAGTTTATTATATGTGATTAAGTAATATCTTATCCTTTTTGAATTTCTTTAATTGGTAATTATATCGTAATTACTATTTAATGCAAAAAAATTAAAGAAAGACCATGGCTCAAGTGCCGTAAGTCTTTGATTAGTTTTAAAAAATTAGTTTCTTTACTTATGTTCCATTGCCCAAGTGCCCTCCCCGTTACTATTAGGCCATTACACGAGTAACTATTGTCCCCTTTCGATTTTTTACTTTTCCATAATTATTATGCGTATAAAGATCTTGGTACTTTCGCGTTTAACAATGTATTATACACGTCCACACGTATTTCTCATGTTTAATACACTATTTTTATTAAAATTTCAATAAGGGACACGAAATTCAAGTATTATATTCATATTCTCACATATTATTGAATAAAAATAATATATATATATATATATATATATATATATATATATTTTTTTTAAAGTATAGCCGCAAGGCTATACTCAGTTTTCCCCTAATTCTTTTTAAAAATAGTGTAGCCGTTCGGCTCTACTTGTTTGCCACGTGGCGCGCACGGGCTGACCCAGATTTTTTTTTTCTTTCAAGGAATAGTATAGCCGTGCGGCTATACTCAGTTTTCCTTTAATTGCTTTTTAAAAATAGAGTAGCCGTTCGGCTCTACTTGCTTGCCACGTGGCGCACATGGCGCCTGGGCCGGTCTGTACCAGATCCTTTTTTTTTTTTTTTTTTAAAGAAATAGTATAGCCGTGCGGCTATACTCATTTTTCCCTTAATTGTTTTTAAAAATAGTATAGCCGTTCGGCTCTACTTGTTTGCCACGTGGCGCACATGGCGCCTGGGCCGGGCTATACCAGATTCTCTTTTTTTTTTTGGTTTTTCCAAACAATAGTATAGCCGCGCGGCTATACTCGTGTTATCTTTTAAAAAAATAGTACAGCCGCCCGGCTGTACCTCTTTGACACGTGGTACCTGCTCTGTGGGCTGGGCTTTTTATATTTACAAATAGTATAGCCGCGCGGCTATACCTTTTAGAAATAAAAAAATTAATCCTGGAATTTTCTCCCTTTTTTTTTTTTAAAAAATTTTCATAATAAAAAAGTTTCTTGACCTACTTCTTTAGTTTATTATATGTGATTAAGTAATATCTTATCCTTTTTGAATTGCTTTAATTGGTAATTATATCGTAATTACTATTTAATGCAAAAAAAAAAATTAAAAGAAAGACCATGGCTCAAGTGCGTGTAGTAAGTCTTTGATTAGTTTTAAAAAATTAGTTTCTTTACTTATGTTCCATCGCCCAAGACCCCTCTCCGTTACTATTAGGCCATTACTTGAGTAACTATTGTCCCCTTTCGATTTTTTACTTTTCCATAATTATTATACGTATAAAGATCTTGGTACTTTCACGTTTCACAATGTATTATACACGTCCGCACGTATTTATCATGTTTAATAAACGTATTTGTATTAAAATTTCAATAAGACACAAAAAATTCAAGTATTATATTCATATTCTCACATATTATTGAATTAAAATAATATATATATATATATATATATATATTTTAAAGTATAGCCGTACGGCTATACTCAGTTTTCCCTTAATTGTTTTGAAAAATAGTACAGCCGTTCGGCGATACTTGTTTGCCACGTGGCGCACATGGCGCCTGGGGCGGGCTGTACAGATTTTTTTTTTTTCAAGGAATAGTGTAGCCGTGCGGCTATACTCAGTTTTCTCTTAATTGCTTTTAAAAATAGTATAACCGTTCGGCTCTACTTGCTTGCCACGTGGCGCACATGGCGCCTGGGCCAGGCTGTACCAGATTTTTTTTTTTCAAGAAATAGTATAGCCGTGCGGCTATACTAAGTTTTCCCTTAATTGTTTTTAAAAATAGTATAGCCGCTCGGCTCTACTTGTTTGCCATGTGGCGCCTGGGCCGTGCTATACCAGATTCTTTTTTTTTTTTTTCCCAAGCAATAGTATAGGCTCGCGGCTATACTCGTTTTATCTTTTTAAAAAAATAGTACAGCCGGTCGGCTCTACCTCTTTGACACGTGGTACCTACTCCGTGGGCTGGGCTTTTTATATTTACAAATAGTATAGCCGGGCGGCTATACTCTTTAAAAATAAAAAAATTAATCCTGGAATTTTCTCCCTTTTTTTGTTTTAAAAAATTTTCATAATATAAAATTAGTTTCTTGACCTACTTCTTTAGTTTATTATATGTGATTAAGTAATATCTTATCCTTTTTGAATTTCTTTAATTGGTAATTATATCGTAATTACTATTTAATGCAAAAAAATTAAAGAAAGACCATGGCTCAAGTGCCGTAAGTCTTTGATTAGTTTTAAAAAATTAGTTTCTTTACTTATGTTCCATTGCCCAAGTGCCCTCTCCGTTACTATTAGGCCATTACACGAGTAACTATTGGCCCCTTTCGATTTTTTACTTTTCCATAATTATTATACGTATAAAGATCTTGGTACTTTCGCGTTTAACAATGTATTATACGCGTCCGCACGTATTTCTCATGTTTAATACACTATTTTTATTAAAATTTCAATAAGGGACACGAAATTCAAGTATTATATTCATATTCTCACATATTATTGAATAAAAATAATATATATACATATATATATATATTTTTTTTAAAGTATAGCCGCAAGGCTATACTCAGTTTTCCCCTAATTCTTTTTAAAAATAGTGT